>NC_133472.1:10610097-10703256 GCF_025370935.1 Choristoneura fumiferana
TTGTTTGTGTTTTATTTATAGCTTACTATTTACACTCTTGACATACGAATATAGGTACTTACCTAACTGTCTAGTGTAAAGTTAACGACGAGTGACATGAGTGGGAGTGACAGATATTTGCTGGCAATTTTTTTAATTAAGAAATGTAATGAAGTTTTTAGTACGTACTTTACTGCAACAGCCCTTAAGATTTATTTCTACTGTGTACCTTGCCTACGAGTATATGACGATACCGGATATACGGGGATACCGGGGATACGATAGCTATGGTTATCGACAACTCATATTTAGCAGTGAGGGCAACTCTAAAACTCAAACAGACATTTACAAATTTACACAGACAGGCCCATCTCACTTTCGGTCACGCTGGCAAGTAAGGTCGGTTCGTCTAGTACCTAATATGAAGTTTGTGGTCACAATACAGTTGGTTCGAGTGTACCAACTGAGATTTTCTTATACAAACTTAAACACCCCACATTATCCAATTCCAAGAGATTTTCGAAAAATTATTTCAAACTGCGGATAAATATAAACTGAAAAACCTGTTCACTAAGTTTCCCATCTACGGGCATTTCTATCTATCTGCTGTTGTACCCTGAGTTTATCTCTCCAATTTCAACAACGAATTGTTACGAATTTTTTTCTTATTAATTTTCGTTAACATTTCCATACAATATTTTAGAGACACACCGGGGATTTTTTCGACAGATTAGTAAAGTTTGCATCAAAATCCGTTCAGCTGTTCTCACGTGATGCGCGGTCATATAAACGACAAACAGATAAACAGACAAAATTCTACAAACTGTTGGAACGTGTTCTGTTATCGATTCTAAGTGGGGATGCCAACTTTTTTTGAATATCTTCCATGTACAGACTTTCGACCCTCTTTAGCATTATTATACTCGTATGTATAGAAGTTAAAGCCACAAAGCAACGCAAGAGATTTTTAAAATAAAACAAATCCGCGGTCCATAACAACTGCATGCAAAGCGGCGGCATAAGCAGTGCTTAGGCATTTTATTAAATTGTTTTTATAGGTAAGTACACATTATTCTGTGATCTGATATGTCTAACTATACCTGAATGATAAAGCAGAGCAAAGTGAGTAGGGCCATATGTCCAACAATGAAACTTAGGTACACAGTGAATCATTGCGATATTAATAAAGTGCCAGGTTGACAGATCGTGCACTATATCGCGTAAGGACACCCTTGAGAATCCCCCACTGTACTCCAGTTTGCATCGGCGTCACGTGGAGGAACACGTGTCTACGGAGCTTTTTCAGTATTATTAGCACAAAAGTAATTTAGCATTTTTTGTAGATTTTTCATTAAATTATGTTTAGAAATTCAATATATTTGATACTTTCCTAATATTAAACATATTTCCTAGATTATCGTGGACTTGCTCACGTATTAAAGCGACACAATTTAGCAGGCAAAATTCGAGGATATTATAAAATACCTTAGGTAGTCAACAATGAAACAATTACGCATGGGACATTTAATAAGGCTGATAAAAGTTAAAGTAATTAAATCTGTTTTGATTATATTTATGTATTTACATAAATACGTATTACATAAATAAGTCTTAAAATGATGAAACAGATTATATCAGTTTTCACGTTTCATTGTTTAAATATGTAATGTTTCATTCTGTACACCAATGTGGGCACAGTGAAACATTTCCCATTTTTTACTTTTTATTTTTTTGATGACACAGCACATTCCTAAAGAATACTGTGTATGCCACTCGAAACTCAATAAAATTACCTAAGTACTGTAAAAAATTCATACTTCTATCTGTCAAAACAAAGATCTATGAGATTTTGAATTTTACGTGTTTCATTGTTGGACACTTGACCTTACATTCGTAAATAAAATTAGAAGAAAAAAACATTTTGCATATTTTTGTCGCACAAACCCAAACTTAATGTACCTTCTTTCGTATTTGAAATTCATTTAAAAATAAACTTGATAAATTGTTTTTTTAGTAAAACTTATTTACACCAGGTACCTACAAGTGTTACAATTCTACATGATTGTTAAGTTTCTCTTGCAAAAAAGTGACAATTGACACTTGTAACAGTTGTACCTTTTATCAAATAGGAGCCTGGCTTCAATTTCTTACAGTATGCATACTCGCAGTTCTATTATTTTGTTGAAGAATTAAATGTTTAAATTACTTTACGTTTTCATTTTAGCAGTAACTGCGAAGAAATATTTTTCTAAAAGCCATTTGGAGAAATTCGCATTCTTACCTAATCGCCCACTTTTCCTAATTATTATTTAATGACTTTCATAAATTCTTGTAATAGATGTTGAACTATAGTTTTTTTTATAATTTAAACTCTACATACCTACCTTCTCTTTATTAAACACAATACAGAAATAACACGGAAATAACTACAATCAGTAGGTTTTTGGTTAATCATCATTAAACAGGTCCGATCTGTGCCTGTCATCATGTTTACTATGTGTTAACCGCGTGTATTATTTACTTACAAATTTTAAGTTACACGCCGAAAATAAATTGATTGAGTAAACTTAAGTATGTAACAAGTTCATTAAGCGCGTCCATGAAAGACAAATTTATCTGCCTTTTAATGCAATCAACCTCATCCAACGTGGTCGCACTCAGGGAACTTTTTTAATAAACGTCGTATCAAATACAAAAACCTCGATGTGCCGAGATTCTCGTGGGCTCTTTCCTAGTACATAAAAGGTCAGCCCTTTCCGCGATAAGGCGGGGAAATCGGGTATCAAAATGCATATTAATTCTTGTGTTGTTACGGCATCGCGCCTTCATTTAATAGCGTTTACGGTTAGAAATCCGCTTCCCCGTCGGTGAAGTTAGCTCGCCAAAACTGAAGCCAACAAACTGTGAGGTTTGATTAGATTATGAGCCTGCTTTAATTAACTTCAAGGTTAAGCCCGTTTTATTACAAAAAAGTGTCTTAAATAACGTTTAATTTTATTGAACTAAAATAATTTCCTTGCTCACCCGCGACCTTACGATAGCTAAGTTTATGCAAAATATGCGTGTTCATGCAGTTCCTCCACCTCCACACTGTAAGAACACACACAAATCACACAAACCCATCTATCACCACCACCACACTACACTGACGCGTTTCGAACTCAACCAGAGCTCATCTTCAGAGTGACACAACCGTACACTATGCTACCAGTTGTTAGACTAACGAACCACAACAAAACAACAACTAACAACTGGTAGCATGGTGTACGGTTGTCACTCTGAAGATGAGCTCTGGTTGAGTTCGAAACGCGTTAGTGTAGTGTGGTGGTGGTGATAGATGGGTTTGTGTGATTTGTGTGTGTTCTTACAGTGTGGAGGTGGAGGAACTGCATGACCACGCATATTTTGCATAAGCTTAGCTATCGTAAGGTCGCGGGTGTGCAAGGAAATTATTTTAGTTCATTGATATGGACCTCCGCAAAGTAACGCCTGATTCAATAAATTGTTTAATTTTATTTTTACGTTACAAGTGGCACTTCGTTTATACCCGTTACGCGTCCAATACTCTATATTAGTCCCTAACTTTTTTTGTTTAGTCTTAGTTTAGTTTAGTTAGTAGACTAACCCGTAGTCTCTAGGACATATCCCGCAAAAAAAAGTTAGGGACTAATATAGTCTCTAGAACGCGTGACCGGTTAAATAAAGATTTTCAGTGCTATCCGTTGGGGTAAAAGTAAATAAAAATTCAAAAATACAGAGCGTCATTCGATTCCTCCCTAGACACATTGAGTTATGTATATCGCAGTAACTTACGGGGGGAAAAGGAAAAGGTGTGCGTGACAAGAACAAATAAAATCCAGCCAGCCATAGCCCCAGTATAAGAGGTTAAAAAAACAGACAAAAAGAACTTAGCGAATCGTTCTATAGGATCAGCTGCACCTACTCGTTATGATGTGTTACCTATACTAATGTGTAAGTAGTATAGGTACAGCAAATTGATTAAGTACAAATAGTACAATAGACGGAGAGGTGGGAAGTGATACAACACCTATGCTTAGTGTTACAGGCTTTGATTACGCTTTTAGTTTCGAATCTGCGCAATTAACGAGAGATTAACACGAAACTTGCAAGTAACTTAAATGTCTGACAGGCTAAAATCATCAAGATAAATGAGTAATGATCTTGTTGCTAAAGATTTTATAATTTTTTCCGTGTATTTCTGAAGGTATAAGATGCCTACTCACGTTCACATTATTATTATTTTTCACTGAACGTGTTCAGGTAAAAATTAACCGAAACCGTTTTCTTTGACAAAGCGTGCAACCACATTAATTTAGCCTTTCTTTATTGTGGGATTTTTTCCTTTTGTCACGTCACGGCACGTGTCAAAACGATACCCGAGTTTTCGTCAGCGCAATGCAAGAGACATCCGGAAAGCAAATAAAATAACACCAGTAAGAAGTTATCAAACGTAACGTGACTAAGGCCCTTTTTCTTTTCAGCCTCATTCAAACTTGACAAGGGACTTAGAAAAGGGGCGTTTCTTTTCTTTTTTTGTAAATACGACTCTTGCACGGCGGACTTCTAGTTCTAGGACAAATTATAGGCCTAGAGCTAGGTACATAATAAATAACTAAATTGATTTTATAGTAAGAGTGTAGGTAAGGGGTCATGTTTATTTAGTACTAAATAAATAAATATTGAAAACTACTATACAGTACCCGACCATGAGGATTGCTCATCGGTCTTTGGAAAGAGACTCTAATAATTATACCTAGTTACGGAAATAGGGCCATTTTGAAGTGAAAATATAAATCCCATTCATTCCCAAGCCCGTAGGAATTTCAAAAAATCCTTTTTTAGCGCACCTCTACTTCACTTAAAGTAAATGTGTACCAAATTTCACATCTTTAAAATAAAAAAAATAAAAAAATAAAAACTAAGATTGGTTTTTTGGAATCTTTTTTTTTGTGCATATATATTTCAGTTTGTATTTTCGATATAGGTTTTACGGGATGACCGTAAAAGTAACAAAAAATTTGGAATTGAAATAAAAAATACAAAAACATTCCAAAAAACCAATCTTAATTTGATTGCTTAGTAACGATATCTCTTGTCCGGGTGAGCAGTTAGTTCCGATGGAGTGTCGAAAAGTTTCTCGATGAGGGCTACGGCATAGATGTCGCTAGTGTCACTGCTTAAGTGGCTAAATAAGAAACAACACAAGCTGAGATATGAGGTGCATAGGAGAAATTCGTGTCTGTATCGTCGTCCAGCGGTAGTGTAGCGCTAGGCACGGAATGCCGAGGACCTGGGTTCGATTCCCAGCGCTGGTCTTATTTTTCTGCTTTTTCTGTGCATCTTTATTTCAATTTGTATTTTCGATAAAAATAAAAACATTTATTTCACACAATTAAATCCATAATTTGTTAGTAACAAAGTTTACTATTAATACTAGTAATACTTTATCATAATCAAATATTAATTTTAAATTATAATTCATTAATTTACAATAATCATTAATAAAATTAAATTCACTATTATAATTATCATTATAAAGTTTTGTTATAAACAAACATAATAAAACATAATTAAACTATAGATAGAAAATTTGGCCTAAATCACCGTCAATGGGTAAGGTGCCCAGATGGCTGGCCGTATTTCCTCGTTGTATAGCGATACTTACTTATACGCTGTGCGAAATAGTGGCCAGCCCTCTGGTCGCCCGAGGCCTCAATTAGGCGCGTCGACAAATCTTTATATAGCCGACGCGCACTTGGCCCCCAAAGACCTTTAGCTTCAGCGGTTTGGACTGTGCGTTGATATATCAGTCAGTCAGGATTTTTTATTTTATTTATAAGTACTGTTTTTACGCAACTGCCACAAAACAAAAAGCTGGGCGGAAAAGTCTAAATTAAGATGTTTCCAAAACCGTTAATTATGTATCTACAGGTATTATATTAATATAGATATTTTTGGGTCTAACAACAGTGAGATGGCGCGAACGACAAGAAACCCCCTGGGGTTCCTGGCTCCGTTCGGCAGCAGCACTTCTGTCGCGTCCGCCGCCCCCACTGCCGCCACAGTAGCCGTCGCTAAGCAAAGCGCCAACAATAAACGGCCTACGCCAATCATCATTTACCCCACAGGTAAAAACTTTCATCAACTTTAAAATCGACCGCGGCGAAGCTCTCGCTACATACTTTAAGCTGCGTTAAAATCAATTACATAGCTTTCTTAATGCATGCACGTCATCATCTGAGTACTTTTGAGCTCCAGTATAGTCGGTTCTCAAACAGCTATTAATAGGTCGCACTCAAGTAGCCCGCGTGCCGCTCGTTACATGACCCGCGTAAACCACCCCAAATGGGTTGCCTTGTCATTCGTTTGCTGGTTACCTAACTAGGGCGATGATGCGACTGCGGAACAGAGCACAAAAACCGCCTGGGTCCCGGCTCAATGTCCAAAATTTGACTAGGTACTTGCTGCCACAGACTAAACCCGGCCCAAAACTTTACTTCGATGTCGCTCCCGTTTTTCCCGAATCAGATTTACGACGACATTGATCGATTTATAATGTACAGCTACCATCAATAGAAAGGCCTGATGCTCAAATTAAAGGTCAAAGTTATGATCAAAGTGTTCAGTGCTCATAGTGAAAGTTTTCGGTTACAAAATACGTCTCGATCGCGTTCGCGTTATATCTCAATTTGTATGGAAACACGAACATCTCAAACGTTCCGCTAGAGGCGCTGTTCGTGTTTCCATATAAATTGAGATCTTAACGCGAACGCGATCGAGACGTATTTTGTAACCGATAACTTACACTAAGGGTACAGGTATGTTTAAACACCTTACAGGATCTATTTGTTGTCTGGCCGTGCACGCGTCTGTTCTGCCAAGACTACTGTCTCAGAAACGGGAAGAGGTAGATACTAAGTAAATATCTACCTCTTCCCGTTTCTGAGACACTAGTCTTTTATCGAATTGAAATTACCTAATCAAATACTAGACAAAGTATGGTCTGTGGGAGCTGTCAAAAATCAAGTCTCTGAAGCGAAGCCATCAAAAGGAATGTGTATTTTGTAATTTTCATACCGTATCTATCAACGCCTATCTTTTACTTATTTACTTCCCGTTTACAATTTCGATAAGAACTGCGGCTGAAATCATCATTAAAATAATTTCAAACCAAACAGTCCGTTGATTTCCTTTACAATTAAAAGGGAAGGAGGTAGAAAAACAAGATCAAAAACAGGCTAGCAAGATCCCTTCATTAGTCTTTGTGATACTCCGAACTAAAATGTTTTGGTAAAATGATGTCCTGACATTTTACTAACAGCGCCTACGCGCCTACCGAACTATTTAAAAAAAAACACGAACAAATTTGTGACAGCTGCTCTATATTAGGTACATACGAGTGCAATCTGATGAAATGTACCCGAAGAAGAACGAATTCCGCTTCACGGTGCTAACGAACCCTCCATGAACCCATCTTAACCCAGTTTTAGTCCACAAAAAGCATGGACTACAACTAAACGGTGATTGCAGCTACAACCAGTGATAAACTGTTATCGCCTTTTAGGTATATAGCAGAAAACACCATGGACCTATTTTTCTTTTCTGGCGCCATTTTTTCTAACTTCGTTATCAATGACAAGTTTAATTAGGTATAATTTATTTTATTTAAAATTAAAGTTTTTGACATTTTCTCCCGGTTAATAAATCAAACCTGTGACAAAATTTCTACCGGTTGCATATCATCAAATATAATAATTACCCATAAATTATTTATGGGTGAATTTTCAGACCAACTTTATTGGCTGTCCCAAGTCAATTAAAAATAAACTACTTAATAGAATAATGCCACACAATTTTATATACGTTGTATACAATACAACAGATTAGGTTTAACATTACAAACATTGTTGACTTCAATTAAAGCTGCAATAAAAATATCGCTATGATGTGTCCATTTCGCGATCCGCTTACTGACCATGATTTATAAATTTAGAATTTTCATAAATAAATTTATGTTAATTATAAAATTATCTTCTTCCTAAAAACCCTTTAGATTAAGACAGTAGCTTACGGAGTCTTAAACAGTACAACTTGCTCTATAGTTGCTAAAAAACCTTGTGTCAAATGATCAGTATGGCAAACGAAAGATTTGGTCGGAATTTTAATTTTAAGGCGGCCAATTTAAACCCAGGTTTTTATCAAAATTAATAAAACATAATTGGTCGCTATCACAAAAATAAAACTTTACAATTTTTTTGTTTCAGTGACCCCGGAATCGATAGTAGTCCCGATCGTGTCATGCATATTCGGATTTCCCGTACTTGCCTTGACGGTGATTTGCTGCCTGCGACGAAGAGCGAAACTAGCTAGGTAAGCAGCAAGTCGAGAGTTTCTTCGCTTGCGCTGAACAATGCGAAACCAATCTGCCGCCGACCGCTAATAAAGTTCGAAACCTACAGGCACTACTATGAGACTATACTAGCGCTTTAAAAGGGAGCATGTACCAATATACATACATTCATAGCAACCGCTTAATCAAAAACGGAAAAATTCATCGCTACACAGTTTTTGTTACGGATTGCCAGAGTTTTATTTTCTTTCGTTTACATTTATCTCTTTGTTTTTAAACGTTTATATTCAGACACATCACTTGATTATTGAAACTAGAAATTCAAGTTAATTAAATTTAATCTATTTAAACACGACAGGCCATCCACCATATTTAGAGTATATCCACCACGTCGTATCCTCAGATTTGAAAGTTAAGGATTTATTAAGTAATAGTCTTGGTGTGGCTTTAAGTAGCATTATGGTTTTAATTTAACGGCTACAAGAAACCAATTTAAATAATTTTCGTCCCCTCGGGCACGGAGATCACTTTACGTAGAAATGAGGCTGAATTGCGTAAAAATCCACTCAACGCGTCAGATGTTCTCATTTCAACTTTGCTGTGCTATGCGAAACGTATAACCGTGCTTTATACTTAACTAGCCTTTACCCGTGATTTTACTCGCGTAATCCATTAGGTCTGGCAGTCGAATTGAAAGGAGTAATAAACATACACACACACACACACACACACACACACACAAACTTTCGCATTTATAATACTAGTGTTTACCCGCGGCTTCTCACACATAAATCATTAGGTCCAGCAGCTGAATTGAAATTCCGGGATTTTTAAAAAAATAAATCGTTGTTTTCTTTGACGTCACATTAAAAACAATCATGGTCAAGTTTTATGACTCTAAGCCCAGCGGTTGTTGTTCTGAGATTTTATCCCTATCCCGTGGGAATATCGAAATAAAAAGTAGGCTATGTTTTATTCCAGATGTCCAGCTATTTACATACCAAATTTCATGACTCTAAGCCCAGCGATTATTAATTCGAGATTTTGTCCCTATCCTGTGGGAACATCGGGATAAAAAGTAGCCTATGTGTTATTCCAGACGTCCAGCTACCTACATACTAAATTTCATGACTCTAAACCCACCGGTTGTTATTTAGATATTTTATCTCTATCCCGTGGGAATATCGGGATTAAAAAGTATTCTATGATTTAATCCAGGTTATTAACTAACTTTTTGCCAAATTTCATCCATATCCGTCCAGCCGTTTCAGCATGAAGAAGTAACAAACATAGTCACTCACTCACAAACTTTCACATTTATAATATTAGTAGGATTAGTAGGAATTTTTATTACATTCAGTCATTTAAAAAAAAAGAAACGACCAAAAAATTTTTTCAACTTCTCAGATCATCGAATTACCTTCATATAATTGTCGGATTTTAATTTAGGACTAGGACATAAATCTGAACCGTCTGTACAAAAATTTGACGCGCTCGAGTATTTCAAGGTCACGTTTTTATAACATTTTTCTATATTCCCTGTATCTGACACGCTCGAATAACTTTTTTATTTTTTTTCTACCCTTCTACGGCCACCCCCACCAACCAACCCGTCAAATGAATAAATACCTCTCGGTTATCAGATAGACGTAGAACGTTACTCTATAAATGTCTGATGGGCTCGACTATTTTATTTTCATGTGACTATTTTTTTTACATTTTTAAAAATTTGCACGCGCTTACCAAGATTACCTATTCCTATTGATATAAAAAGTTTCAAGCGTTTTTAAATTTTTAGACATCCCCCGTTCCATGGATCATTACGCTTACTAAGTAACTACCGATTTAGCATACCCGCCTCCCCTGCTATAAATAACGTAAAGTTGTAACGCAAAGGATTATAGAGAATAACTTAATAACAATTTTTCTCTTCACTTCGGATAACAAAAGATCCGTTCTTATGGACTTTTAAAGAACGGGCTTTCAATATGGATTAATAAGTTTTATAAATAGATTTCAATTTATCTGGGAGCTACATCTGATCGTTCCTTTGAATTTGAATCGGGAATCTCTTGAAATGCTTGCGATTTTAATGTTTTAAACTTTCGTGATTTTCACTCATAGTTAAAATACCACAAACAGGACTTATCACGCTAAACATGTTCGGAGGGAGGGTCGGACGTTGTTAGTGCTGTGTGTCGGTGTGATGGGGTGACAATTGAAAATGACCAAGTGCGAGTAGTTTGAGATCAGAGGGGCTACTACGAAACTCGCAAATCGAAGTTCGTATCGCACCGTCCCTTTCACTCGCGTAAAATATATGATACCACTTAAAGTATCAATTACCGGTGCTTTAATATAAACATTAAGATGCAAGATACAAATAGAATTAAGATATACAGATAGAAGTTTCTTAATGTGGGTGGGTCATTTGCTTATCGTCTCTGAACATATTATAGGGAAGTTATGATATGGATGTAGACAGATAAATAAACAAAAGCTATGCTTGCTTTGCGAATGTGAAAGAAACAAGATCCGACACACTATAATAATATGATGTGATGACTTATGTTCTAACTATGAAACAGTAAGAGGAATAGGAAAGTAATCGGGTGTATTTCCTCCCAGAACTGACGTGTCTTTCTCGCCACTTACACATATTAATGCAGACGCGTATTTGTGTTTTCATATGTTTTAGATTTTATTTTTTTGCCATTTTTTTTAATCAAATAAAAAAAATACTTTCAATTATGTCTCATTGTCATCATTCATCAAGTTAGGCTCTGATAAGCGGAACTTATGAAAATCGAGGGAACTCTCAATGTAAAAATATCTCGTGTGTTCTTAAATAACTTTGAAACCACATAATAATATTTGTGTTAAAATTACAATATTGAATATATTTGAGATTCTCGTAGCAATGTAAATAACCTTTAGTGTTTTGGGTATATTGAGTAGTAGTACCTAAATCATGCATTTGCTCTTGAAAATCACCATTTAGTGAAGTCGAATTTCACATTTTTTTACCTTTATTCCAATAAGTTGATGATGTGTTCGTTATTTTTTATATCGTACATGATTTCTTTTAACTTGTCTGTTGTATCCTAGGTAATCCGATGCAGTGTGGTACCTAATACGGTACATTATTTTATACTTTACTTGCTTATAGTTATATTGCGCAATGCGATGTTTTTTTTCTTATCTACAGCGTAGTGCTAGAATTAGCATAATATTCATTCATAAATATTATTTTCACTCTCATTGTCCTTTACAATGTTTATATTATTTAACGTCCAATTCAAGTTTTAACGAAACGTGTACCTTATTAATAATGAAATAGAATGGCTGATGAAAATGTGTACGAGTATTATTAACATGCGCCATACATTTTTATTGTGTAAGTAGGTACGAGGGTGGTTTGATAAGTCAGTGAATTTGAGTAAAAAAACTTTTTCAATCTCCTTCCAATTCGATGTATTTCGTCCAAAGATGTTCCAGCTTTTTCAACGCCTTCAAAAATTTTTTTTGTCAAGCTCTTAAAAATATGCTTCAGTTTCAGCTATGAGTTCCTCATTTGATGAAAATCTTTTCCCACCAAGCCAATTCTTTAGGTTTGGGAATTTAAAAAAATAACATAGTGCCAAATCTGGAGAATAGGGTGAATGTAGCTGTATTTTATATCGAAATTCTGTTAATTTGGCTGTTGCGTATGTCAACGCTGTGCAAGGGCATTATCTTGATGAAAAAGTATTTTCTTCTTTGCCAGATGAGGTAGTTTTTTAAAAATTACTGCGTTAAATTTTTGCAACAAAGTAGCATAATAAAGGCTATTTATTGTTTTACCTTTGTTTAAGTAATCGATGTAAATAACTCCTTGGCTGTCCCAAAAAACAGTGGCCATTACCTTGGCTGCCGAATTAACGGGTTTGCCTTCTTCGGGCAGGTTCGTTAGTAGAAGTCCACTGTTTTGACTGGTTTTTCGTCTCTGGCGTATCACGATGGATCCATGTTTCATCCACGGTCACGAATCGACGTAAAAAATCATCAGGATTACGCTTCAATTTGGCTAAGCATTACTCAGAAGTTGTTACGCGGTGTCATTTTTGATCGGCTGTTAGCAATCGCGGCATCCATCTTGCGGAAAGCTTTTTCGTAAATAAAATATTGTGCAAGATATGACAAACTCATTCAGATGAAATGTGTATAGTCTCAGTAGAGATACGACCACAACGAAATTCCGTAACCACTTGTGTGTACCATAATATGGTCAACAGTTTTCTGACCTCATCTGCTTTGCTCATCTGATATATGACTCGATTTATTTTTTATTTTCCCACTTTTTAAAAAGAAATCTTGCCAGTTAGCCACCAAAGAGTTAACGATTACAAAAAAATATATATGAGAAAAACTTTTTTCATAGATTCATCAAACCGCCCTCTCGTACACAATACCTTGCCTTTTTTGCTCAAAATAACATATATTTCTGTGTGCGCTTCCTACTAATCAGTTCGAAGTCGGTGCCAAGCCCAATCAATAGAAAATATGTACTCGTACTATATTAGATAAAGTGCAGATGACTAGGTCGATTCCTACTGGCTCGTGCTGAGATTTAACAAGTAAAATGCTCGAGCTAGTCCAGCCGCTGGCAAACCCGATTCATTCTATTTGTATGAAATAAATTTGTATGAATTATATTTGTATGGAATAAATTTGTATGAAGTAAATTAAGCAATAATTAATTCACGATTAATGCCCTTATACTCCGGCTAATATTTTAACTATTGCTTTAAACGGCTCAGAGCTAAAATATCTGTTTTCCTAAAATGTACAATTCTCAAAACGTCTGCATTTTTACAATATTAGCACTTCTATTTTGTCAGCTTTCTCAAAATGTCTTCTAATTTAAATATGTACAATCTCAGGAAGTCGCCTATTTATAATTTTTACATTCCTGTAATATTAGCATTACAATAAGTTCTGCTTTTGTTTGTTTTCCCATAATATCTGCTTTATTTTCAAATCAATGTTATAAATGTAAAAGGTTTAATTGCTTGCATACTTAGTACTCTTAAAATAAAATTTAAAATAATAGAGATATTTTTGATATGATAAAGATATTTTGGATAAATGTTGCATGTTCATGATTGCAGACATTTTGGGAAAATGGATATTCCAGGCCTGAGCCCTTTAAACGTCGACTGATTTTTACACCGAACTTTTAGAATAATGTTCCTCAGTCTGACGGTACTTCTTTTTTTTAAGCAAACATATCATTTATTCACAACACAAGATACTTACATTTAGATATATGTCTGACTGTATTTTTCATTGTGACATTCGTGAACCGATTTGGATGTAGGTACATGTTCTGATGTATAAGAGGTCTTATTTATATTCTCATTGACGATAAGGCGAAGGGTCGGGGGCAAAGTTTTGATGTCGGGTGATGTCGGTTTTCATTTTTAATGGAAAAGGGCACTTTATTTAGCATATAGGAGGCTAATTGGAACCGCCAACGGTAACCTCATTTTGCTTCGTATTGAAATAATTTATTTTTCACGACACTGCTCGAAAATGTGGCCATAGATAAGCTAAATCATCTAGTACCCGAAACTGCCTATACATATGTACATTTAACAGCTGACTCATTTATGGTTCGCAAAACACGACAACAATGTAATACATTACGGTAACAGGTCGTGTCACACGGCTGGAGCAACGTAGTCTTTGAATTGTTATTGTTTGTTTTGTGATAAATGTTTTTTATTTCCTCGCAGTGGTCGTGAAAAGCACAATGTTTCGTTTCGGCCAAAAGTGCAATAAGTAGATGAACTCGTATTATCGAAGGCCTCCCCTTCGGGTCGGCCTTCAAACTAACTCGTTCATCTAATTGCTTACTTTTCAGTATCTTCAACAATATTATACTATTATCAGTTACCATCATTAAAAGTGATTCAAATTCAAATTCAAATCATTTATTCAGTAAATAGGCCGCAATGGGCGCTTTTACACGTCATTTGTAAATTATCAGCGCTTTCGGAAAGACCATCATTGCCAAGAAGAATGCGCCGCAAGAAACTTGGCAGAAAGTATTTTTTCATAATAATATAATTACAAATAAAATACTTAAAAACTACAGTATACGATTAAAGAAAAATTGCAAAAATAATAATACAGGGATGTATGGGGTCCCTTAGTTACAAAACTAAACACTAACTATATCTACGTTCAGTGGAAGTGTAGAATGCTTCCACCCTCATAAATTTTAATAATAATAATTTTCTCAAACATGCTCGGAAATGTATGCGTTAATGTCACGAAATGGAGACATGAAGTTTCTCATTTATGGCTCCCTACCACCTCCCTACATAACTTCTTGGCCTAGGCCATGAAGTATGTATGAAAATCAATTATTGTCCGCTGCTCTAACTTTTTAATTTTACTTACTAACATTAAACTGACAAAGGAAAAATTACGAACAGCCAACCACCACTACTCTATAAGCATTTGCGATACTGCGATGCGATGCGATGCGATGCGATGCGATGCGATGCGATGCGATGCGATGCGATGCGATGCGATGCGATGCGATACGATGCGAAGCGATGCGATGCGATGCGAAGCGAAGCGAAGCGATGCCAAGCGATGCCAAGCGATGCCAAGCGATGCCAAGCGATGCAAGCGATGCCAAGCGATGCCAAGCGATGCGATGCGATGCGAAGCGATGCGATGCGATGCGAAGCGATGCGAAGCGATGCGAAGCGATGCGAAGCGATGCGAAGCGATGCGATGCGATGCGAAGCGATGCGATGCGATGCGATGCGATGCGATGCGAAGCGATGCGAAGCGACGCGAAGCGATGCGAAGCGATGCGATGCGAAGCGATGCGATGCGATGCGATGCGATGCGAAGCGATGCGATGGGATTGGATGGATGGATGGATGGATGAAATATTTCCTCACATTGTTTGAGAAAAGCACTATACAAGCCTCGGCCAGAACAGGGATTGCTGGACTCGTTTTATCCGGCCTCGTCTACGACTCGGCCGTCTACCCCGAACTCGTCCATCAATCCCTTACTTCATGGCCTCTGCAGTAATGTACTATTAGTTCTGAAATATACATTTCAGGTCAAGTAACCATTAAGCTTTTGGATTCCGAAGGCAAGCTCACGTCTGCCGCCCCAAAGTTAGCTCACACGCTATGTATCCTACTGATCATACTCGTAGCACCTTTAAACGTGCAATTCTTGTATATATATTTGTAATCAGAATCTCGGAAATGGGTCCAACGATTTCGATGAAATTAGGTATTTGGGGGTTTTCGGGGATGACAAAACGATCTAGCTTGATCTTATCTCTGGGAAAATGCTTATTGTCGAGTTTTAGCCCGATCAAAGCTCGGTCGCCAAGGTACTACCAATTAGAAATTCGAAATTTTGCGAGTATGCATTGTGTGCATGCGTGCGTGTGTATGTTTGTTACTCCTTCGCGCTAATACGTCTGAACGAATTAGGACGAAATTTGCTATGTACCTACAGTTGAGTTCTTATACTTTTAAGCACGCTTCTATACCGTTAACAATAGAGTCGTGTTCACATATTTTTGATAATTTTTTTGCTGGCAAATTTATTAACTTTACTATAGATGGACGTCTGGAATAAGACATATATTGGATATTCACCAGAGACCCACCAAAAGAAATAACTTACTTTGAGAATTTATAACTTTATTACCGTCAACGAACATAGTATATAACGTCTACAATCACAGTTGTCTCAAGAATAATCAAAAATGAATCTATCTATCTATTATATATATATATACATATATTATTGTCGAACAAAAGCAAGTACTACAGTACAAGTAAAGTCAAATCAAAATTAATAAGTACCAAAAAATAGTAATTGATAATAAATACAAGGCCGATTTACATACATCACAATCAATAAACTATTATTCGATCGACTTGCTAGTAATTGTACAATTCTTAGGCTTGGGGTTGCACGGAAGTAGTGTAACGCAGGCTTGTTGGCGGTGCCAGCCGGAAGCGCTAACACGTTTACTTTATATGCCGATTACTTTGAGTATTTATCTATAATGGAGCAGAATGGAAGTGAATTTCCCCTCTGTCAAAGGTATGAACCCGGGTATACTCGTTTAATAAAACTGGTCCTATACCACGAAGTGCAAAACTCGAACTTCGTATGTTGCCGTCCCACTGACGCTTATTTATTTATTTATTTATTCAATACAAAGTCAGGCTTACAGTTTGCACCAAAACGCCTAGCTCGTTAATACTTAATACTATGCTAAAAATAACATTATTTTAGATAAAAGTGCTCCCCAACCATCGGCAAACACGTCAGCATCCTGGATTTCAGTCAAAGATTCATTTAGCAGCGCAATTGCCCCGGCCGTTGGACAGTTCCTAGCTCTACGAGTCCTCAGCCCCGCCAACGCTGCGAATAAGTGATGGCGGCATTGGCGGCGGCGCACTCCCGCCCGTACATACGGTTGCGGGACGAATAGTCATTTGCCGCAGTACCAGAGGATTTTTTTTTTTACCAGAGGAATATTGACTCTATTTTGCAACAAAGAACAGTATAAGGTATCCAGCCCAACAATGCCTGACACAAACAGCGACGGAAACAAAAACGGATAATAACCATATAGCCTCTTATACAGGTGCCGAGCAAACTTTTGCTGGTCTCTCTCTTATGTCATTTAATACGCGAGTGAAAGGGACGGTGCGATACGAACTTCGATTTGCGAGTTTCGAGCGGTTTCGCTCGCCTCTCGTGACATTTCGGAACCGTATTTGTCAGTGAACAGAGCTCCGATAAAAATGACTGGATGCAGTGTTTTTTGGGTTTAAAAAAAGGTCTGACACGTCGAGTCTACAAAATTATACATTCATCACATTCTTTGATTGGCATCATCAATGTAGACTTTGAGGCCAGACGCCGATTGGAACTCTTTACGCCTCGTTCGAGTGGTGTTGAGCTATGGAATTTATTGAACGAACGATTTTATTTACATGTTGGAGTATAGCCAGCTATAGAGTATAGTGCTATATGACGCAAGTAACACTTTTAACAGCCACAAGTGTTGCTTCGCCATTGTCTCGGTATAGAGCAGTGACACTGGAGCGAGCTTGAGACAGACGCATAAAATCGCGGAATCTCAATTTAACTGCTAGATCTAGTGGTTTACGCGTGCAAAACTGCGGGTAAAGGTTTACAACAATACCGATTCAACTTAAAGAAGAATTGTAAATTATTTTTAGTCGCGTGATCCAGGGTCAATGTATAATTTACACATTGTAAGAGACATTCTGCACGTAACGCTACAATACATCGGTCGATCAATCTCATGTAGGTATATCCATCAAAAGAGCGGCGGCCCTGTATTATCGCGAATCGATCCTTGTAAATAAGCTTCCCACTCCCATAAGCTTAGGACAACATGCGCGCTAAAATAATCCGTCATCTGTCCATGTCACTAAACAAACTCCAATAATGAGCTAAGTCTACTCCCGATTTATCCAATTTTCTTGGTTAAATTTAGCTAAGTTATTAAACATACCAACACTACTAACTCCTCAGCGAAATTAAATCGATTTTTCTAAGCAATATCGGCAAAATTCGTCCCTTTACTGTCATCACGTTTCAAACTGTTGTCCATGGCGATATTTTATGATATTCAAACAAGCACAAATGCTCGGGTGGGATTGAATCCATACAAACTATATCGAGTCGGTCAATGAAAGCCAATTAGCCAGACTCTGCTTATAAAAGACGAACCTTGCAAAACCGCGGCAAATTCAAAAAAATTGCAGATGGTATCACCACCACCAGGTATCACCATATAATATGTAATAGTCTCTGCCGTACAAAAGTGACGATTAGGCATAAGAATCGTGCCTACGAGTACTTTGTTTCTCTGTCTATCGCATGCCTATTGGAAAATAAGTAATTATTTAAAACGATGTGTTGAACATAAAAAGGTTAATACGAATATTTTTGAGAAAAAGTGAATCTTAGTAACCACAGTTGTATTGACCAGTTCTGAAAAGGATATTAATTAGTATCAAAATATTTTACCATGCCTACTAACCTACAAATTCGGTCACCGCATCTAAACACTCTTTTTTTAGGGTTCCGGAGCCAAAATGGCAAAAACGGAACCCTTATAGTTTCGCCATGTCTGTCTGTCTGTTTGTCCGTCCGTCCGCGGCTTTTCTCAGGGACTGTCAATGCTAGAAAGCTGTAATTTTGCACAGGTATATAAATAAACAATGCCGACAAAATAGTACAATAAAAAATCAATAAAAAAATTTTTTGAGTACCTCCATAGACGTAAAGAGGGGGTGATTTTTTTCTCATCCAACCCTATTGTGTGGAGTATCGTTGGATAGGTTAAAACCATTAGCGGGTTGCTAAGACAATTTTTCGATTCAGAGATTTGTTTGCGAAATATTCAACTTTAAAGTGCAAATTGTTAAAATCTAAACCGGTGGGTGGAAAAGTTTAAAATAAATCAGGATAGTAGTAATTATATCATACTTACAAGGAAAACTATAATGGTTAAGTTTGCTTGAGAATTATTAGTAGTTTAAGAGTAAATAGCAGCCTAAGGTATAAAATATACAAACTTGGAAGATTCCTTATAAAATGCGAAACCCTTAGAAAAATATTACTTAATTTTTTCGTAATGGCTACGGAACCCTATTTTGGGCGTGTCCGACACGCTCTTGGCCGGTTTTTTCTGTTTGAACAAGGCTTCCCTCTGCTTGTTTTTGTATGAATTTGCTTATCATGGTTAAAATAATCTGTGGCACACGACTTGATTGTTTCGCCCATGTTTCATCAGTAGTAAATTTCCAAAAAAAAAACTATTTTTACACACGAAGCTACTATAATATTCTCAACATGTCACAGAAACAGAATAGATAATAGTACAAGGTCAAGTGTCTGTTTTCTTATACTCTTTGGTCTGTTTTCCCATGACATTTGAATAATGTTGCCACTCAAATAATAGCTGGGTTCAGCTTTCATTAGCCAAACTATACATGAGTCGAGCATCTCAAACGGGGGTGCATCAATGCACCGTTACAATATGTCCGGTGCTGTAGCTAGCGTATATAGGTAAAAAACTTAAAAATATATTTAGATGATCAAACGAACTTACCTGAAGTGAAGTTCGATCTTAATTATCCCGTCTTCGTCGAAGACGGGTATACGATCGTTTTACTGTTTCTATCTATCACATGGTATAGAATGAGGGTAGAAAGAGATGATGAATGCGATTACGAACGCCCACACGCACGATAGACAATATTTATGGTCACTGTGGAATTGTGTTGTAGTAGTGCACAGAATTGATATAGGACTTAAGTCATTTTTCGAATATGGAACGTCGACTTATATTTTATCTATACGGACACATTAGATAATACTAGGTACTACATACAGATCATCTTCTTAAGTTTTTTACCCGACTGCCCGAAGGAGGGTTATGTTTTTCGAGCATATGTACTCGTATGTATGTATGTATGTCCATTTCTTTGGTCCTAACTGCAGCCTAAACGGCTGGACGGATTTTATCATATGATATAGGGTATACAACATTGACGTTAACATTGTTAACATTGCAGAGCCTGACTATGAAGCTTGAGGTCCCGGGTTCTATTCCCGGCCGGGTTCGATATGGCGGGGAATAAAAAAAAACATTGTTTTGTAACAAGCGAGTATCAAATAAAAGCTATAATAGTTAACTTACCTATTCTAAATTTAAATGAGTTAAAATACTTTTAATCTACCATTTTCACAGAAATATCAAAAAGTAATAAAACAATACTTAAAATAATTAAAAACCCGACTGCCTTAAAAAATACTCCAAAGAAGAAAACACGTCTAGTGGTCTTAAGAATCTGTTAAGTAGGTAGCTTTCTTAAAGTTCAACAGTCGGGACCCATTCAAATCGTGATCGTGACCTTCTTCTTTTTAGCATTTTTAAGGCTCGGGTTTCTAATTTTTTATTACCTATAGCGCTGTAGTACCAATTCACTTGATTTACTGTCATTCAGTACAAATGGAAAATCTTCCACATGAATTGACTAAGTACCTATTTTGAATTCGGTACAAAATTAATTCCACATGAATACCGTCCAAAGTGAATATTATTAAAATGTAATGTCATGAAAAATATTTTGAACCAATTTTTTTTTCGTTCTAAATTAATCAATCCCGAATAATATAGGAGCAAAATTAAAATATGCAGTAGTGAATGTAGTCTAAATTAAGACCAAAACGTTATTTCATGTAGAACATATTTAAAATGGCATTTTTTCTGAATTATCGTAAATACAGGATGGTCGTTATTTCTTACGACCTGTATAATGTATGATGTATTTCAAACTTTTCTGATTGGACGAATAATAACACATTTATACTCAATTATAGTAAATGATTCCCTAATACCGACCGGAGGCCGTATCGCCTAACGTTACTGACGCTCGCGATAGCAACCAAATGACAGATTTCTCATACAAAAACTATCACTTTATTGCGATCGCGAGCGCCAGAAACGGTAGACAATACGGCCTCGGGACTATTCACGACGTTTTTTGTCAGGGAGCGCGCGCGTCGTCGCAACTGCGACTTGGACCGCGGCGAGTTGTCGGTGGTGCGTCTGTCGCCGGTGAAAGCGCGTGGGCGTGCCGTGAGCCTGGCGCGGGCGTCGCGTCCTCTGCCATCGCTAGAGCTCGCCACCGTGCTGGAAGAACGGTCGGATCCAGAGCAGACGACGTTCTCGCAGGTAAGTAACCGAATAATTACACCCTGTGGCGTTTGTTGTTATGGAGCCCTAAATCATCACAACTGTCACCTGAATCGTGCTAGTAGCCAACCGGGAACTGGTATCAGCAACCGAAACTGAATTTCAGTTTGTGTTACATTATCGGCCAAAACCCAAATTGAATTCTTGAAGATCCTAAATAAAAATAGTTTTGTTTAACTTGCGTTCATTTTAGCTTTTATATATATGTTAGCGTTTCGCTAAATTTATGCATAGCAAGGTAGCAATAAAGACACCGCAATAACGCCGCGTCGATGTACTATTACACACTTCACATTCATTACATAGCATTTTATCATACCTACATGGTACCTATTTACGCAGATTTCCTGTCGAAAAGTGAAAGTTCAATTGGTGTAATTTTTAAGGTTCCGTAGCCAAAATGGCAAAGACGGAACCCTTATAGTTTCGCTATGTCTGTCTGTCTCTCTATCTGTCAGACAGCCGCGGACAGCCGCCCGCGAGTTTGTTCAGGGACCATCAATGCTAGAAAGCTGTAACTTTGCACGAATATATATGTAAACTATGCCGACAAAATAGTACAATAAAAAATTCAAAAAACTTTTTTAGAGTACCTCCCATACCTATCCGTAAAGGGGGGGAGATTTTTTTTCTCATCTAATCTTGTAGTGAGGGTTATCGTTGGATAGGTATTTTAAAACCATTAGGGGGTTGCTAAAACAATTTTTCGGTTCAGTGATTTGTTTGCAAAATATTCAACTTTAAAGTGAAAATTTTCATTAAAATCGAGCGCTAAAATCTAAACCAGTGGGTGGAAAAGTTAAAAAAAAATCAGGATGGTAGTAAGTATCTTACAAGGAAAACTATAACGGTTAAGTTTTCTTGAGAATTATTAGTAGTTTAAGAGTAAATAGCAGCCTAAGGTATAAAATATACTTACCTAAACTTGGAATATTCCGTACAAAATACGAAATCCTTAGATAAATATTTCGGGCGTGTCCGACACGCTCTTGGCCGGTTTTTTCCAAGATATAGTACAAATACAAATACAAATAATTTATTTGTCAAACATAAGTCAAAATAGTTGGTACATTGATCATAGACAAACATAAATATAAATGTCTTGTAGGTAGGCACATTCAGCCATGCAGTAAACTAAATAAAGTCTAAAAAGTTGCCAAACTATCACGCATATACTCCTCCATTGAATAGTAGGCCTTACCCGCCAAAAAGTAAAATACTTAGTTGGTTTTTAAAATCGTGAATATCTTCGGTCATCAATATATTCTTCGGAAGTTTATTAAAGATCTTTGATGCCATGCCGAATACGCTTTTAGCAAGTAATGCTGTTTTGTATGGTCTTTTGTTAAATTTACCTTTTTGGCGAGCACTTTTAAAAACCGGAAATTGATACTACATACATATAGTACTTAGTACTAGATATAGTACTTGCATTGCAGTGTTATATGCTTCTCAGGTACGGATATTATTATTCTAATTTTACGCGAAAAATCTCTGAAACCGAAACAGACTGTTAGGATACTAAACAGAGGCGTTGTAAAACTTGTGTTAGCTTTGATTAAGTGTCTAAACGGTGCAAATTGGCCAATCAACTATTTTACCGACGCTTTGGGCGTCTCCTGCATTACCAAAATTGTCTCTGGCGTTACCAAAAAATCACTTCCAACAAGGTATATCTAGGTTCAATAGGTTGAACTTATTGTGCATGTATTCATGTACGTAAAAATAAAAGTAAAAATCTGCAATTGTTTGAAAAATGTCGTGGACAGATTAGTGTGGGTAAAAAAGTTGATTGGCCCAAATTTCTAAATAACTCTTGTTAGGTCACTGCACATAGCTAGTGGGGCGTAAAAGTGATTAGCAACGAGCTAAAAACTAACTATAGTCACGCATATCTCGCAGAACATAAAACACTTAATTTTAATACCGTCAGCTGGCTTTTATCTGTAGCCGTTAACTTTATTCTACTAAACATTACTTGATTTTTGTCTACCTAAATAATATATCAGTTGGCGATATAAACCTGTAGATTTCTGAGAAACCTTATAATAACACCATAGCAAAAGCTACTTTATGTGGATACGATAACTTAGTAACACTCAATATATCAATGAAACAATAATAATGAAATTGTTCAAATAAACCACAAACAGCGCGCCCACATAGGTATAACCATGAATGTTTTGTGGTCTACCTTCTACGCTATGCTTAATTTAATTCCACATTGACTCAATTCGATGCATTAATGTTGATATTAAAATAAAAAAAAATGCTTTTACGTTCAGCGCATAACACTTAAATTCTTCTGAATCCACTGAATACTTAGTTACTTAATGTGAAAACTTTTTTTAGAAAAAATGTCGTGGCGAATAATAATATCACTTACATGAGAAAGTTCTGAGGTGGGTTGGAAATAAAAGGGTTCGACTCTACCAACACCGTATTATAGGAGGTTCATAAAAATACAATGGGGAATGGATGAAAAATTTAGTTTTTTTTTATGGATAGGAATAACCTTTCAGGGCAGAGCGGTGGCGCGAATTGCGCGCTTTGCAGCTGCAGCTGCCGTGTCGTGGTGTTAATAAACCCGCACGGGCAGAGCGGTGGCGCGAAGTGCGCGTTTTGCAGCAGCTGCCGTGTCGCGGTGTTAATAAACCCGCACGGGCAGAGCGGTGGCGCGAAGTGCGCGTTTTTCAGCAACTGTCGTGTCGCGGTGTTAATAAACCCGCACGGGCGGAGCGGTGCTGCGAAGTGCGCGTTTTGCAGCAGATGCCGTGTCGCGGTGTTAATAAACCCACACGGGCAGAGCGGTGGCGTGAAGTGCGCGTTTTGCAGCAGCTGCCGTGTCGCGGTGTTAATAATCCCGCACGGGCAGAGCGGTGGCGCGAATAGCGCGTTTTGCAGCAGCTGCCGTGTCGCGGTATTCCTAGAGGACGGGCTACGAATTATCCCGAAACATGTCTAGCTAAACTCGATTTAAGACGTGAGTTATTCGGGTTTATTTCATTAAACATCGATAAGTATTTGTTATATTTCTATGAGAGTAAAAGTGATTCGTAACTAGTCCCGTTATTTCGAACTTTTCGGACACCGAAATCGTACTTTCCTTTTGCTCATTGAAACTGTGTAGGCGTATCAAGTTTCATGGAACAAGCTGGGCCGGACTGGGCCTCTGCGCCTTACACTAGGCTGATTCGTAACATTTATTCACCAAATAGGCCGCTGTAGAGCTTCCCTTCAGATTGATGAACCGATCATTCTTCACTAATACTGGGACGGCTAAGTGTTAAGTCGGGCCGAGGGTCATTTTGCTGACCTCGGGAGCAATGTTAAACTGTCTGTTTCACTAAATCGATAGTATCCTAATTTACTTTAGTACGATAATCGTGACGCTATGGATGAAGTAATCACGACTTATATTAATATCATTGTATGAATCTATCATTGTTTCTATATCTGGCGTCATTTGGATTAGTACGTAGGATGTATTTGACACGAAATTAACGTATTGCTCGTATAACATGGTGTTTTGGGACGTTTCACAGATGATGAATGTATTGTAGAATTGTTTCCGCGGGAGTAATGGATTTTCCTCCCCAGGGAGGAAAAGTTTAGTTTTAAAATTTGCAAACAAGTTAGTAGGTACTACGTCATTTCAGAGTAAATAGGTTTCAAGTCAGTCAACGTTTTATTGATATCTTTTTCATCACACTTGCTCGTCAATGATGTTATTTCATGCCTGTAAGGACAATGTCCTCAATTGTTCCTGCGGAAATTATGGATTTACGTATAGTTTTCCTCCCCAAGGGAGCTATGACTTTAATTAGTTTTAAAAAGTTAGTAGGTAGGTACGTCATTTCAGACTAAAGAGGTTTTAAGTCAGCCAACGTTTTAGTTACATCTTTAAAACTTAGCTACGAGTATAACCCAATTTTACACTTGTTGTTTTCTTAGCGTCTTTCTTTTGCTGAGCTGTGAAGTGTTTGGACACAAAATATTTCCCTTTTTTTGCATTTTTTCCTCGCAATGTGATGAAAATCATTGTGTGTATCACAGGCCGTAATAGAATTACAAACTCTCGTTAGTAATCCCTTTCTTACGCCCCTTAATGCACAATGTACTATAAAACTTACCTATGACCCGATTTTACACCACACAACTTATCTAAATACGCTTCATGAAACTTCGTTATTTTTATATAAAATTGTTTTGCAATAATTTTAGCAAATATTTTTTAAGCATGTCGGAAGAATCTGGCCGTATTGAGCAATCTTCACACATTTACAGTTCTTAGCATTATATCTATGGTAGACAACTTGAAAAAAGTGACAATCAGGTGGCTACGAAATTCGAAAATTGAAGTTCGTTCGTATCGTATCGCTGACGCTAATATTATTTAATATGAGAGTGAGAGGAACGGTACAATATACGAACATCGATTTTCGAATTTGTGTTTTCCCTGTATTGACGGGTAGCCATTATTTTATTCAGTTTTTTTCTTAGCGTCTTTCTCTTGCCGAACTGGGAAGTGTTTCGACACAAAATATTTAATTTTATTTTTTGATTTTTTTTCCTCGTAATGTGATGAAAATCATTGTGTGTATCACGGGCAGTAAGGGGATAACAAACTCGAGTCAATAATAGACTCTCGTTAGTAATTCCCTTCCTGCGGCCCGTATTGCACAATGTACTATAATTTATTTAGGGATAATGGGTAGGTAGGTATCCCAAGATTTTTTTGATGTGAGCACTGCACAAGATATTAATATTATCTTACTGGCATTCGGCTACCGTTTTTTTGAACTGAAACAATTACTTTGCTGACCCGTGACCTTACGATAGCTACGTCTATGCAACAAATCTGTCTTCATACAGCTCATCCACAAACAAACCCAACTATAACCACCACCACACTACACTGACTTGTTTCAAACTCAACCAGAGTTCATCCTCAGAGCACCCATACTACTAGATGTTACATATTTTCTTATTGTTCAGGTGGAGATGACACCGGACCGCGAAGTGGGCGCCATCCTATTCAGCGCGGTGGGCGCGATGGGCACGGCGGCGGCGGCGGCGGCGGCATGCGTACGCGACAGCTAGCGCCGCGGCTCGGCGCAGCTCGGCGCGCGCTCGCCGCTCTGGGCCGCGCTTACCAGCCAGCCACTGGACGACGCCGAAGACCCCGACCCCGACGACATCGACCCCGACGACCCCGACACCGACGACCCCAGCTAGCAACTCGACGAACGCTCTGTAGCCGACATCGGCGAGCACATGAAACTATTCCTGGACATTCCCCTTAGGTTCTAAATCTAAATAGTGAATATCATTGCATATCCAAGTGTTTGAAGCAAGCAAGTGTGTAGTCTTAGTAGCCTAGTGGTTTCACCTATGGCCTGTCAAGGAGGGGTTTGAGAGTTCGAGCTCGGGGTCGCACCTTAGTCTGAGTTTATCTGAATTTATATACGAAATTAAATTTGCAATTTACCATGACCTTTACGGTCAAGGAAAACATCGTCAAGAAAATTATGAAGAAAGTTGATGGAGCACTGAAAGCGCATGGGAACCACGATCCAAGTCCTCTCATTCTGAGAGGAGACATGCGCCCTTCAGTAGGTTATATGTGTATAAGCCGAGATTAGATCCAAGTGTAAAGTCTATTTCGGCGAACAACATTTTTAAACGTCAGCGTATCATATTAGTTTATTAGCAGACGGAAGACGTCCACTGTAAACTCATTCACTACCACCTGACTTCCACAGGTACCACCGACGCACGTGTGCGTTCAAAATATATGAATAATTATGACCGCGGCACTAGGCGAAGTTCCGAAAACGCATATGTGCGTCGGTGGTATTGGATGCGTTAAATAAAGGGCCTACGGCGTATTCCGCTACAATGAATGACAACTGGCCACCTGCACAATACCAGTTACCCGCAAACCGCGTAAATAATGTCATCAGCCCACCTAGTAGGAGGCCTACCAAATCTGCGTCTACCACGTAGATGGATGCTTCGAACTGGCCGGACGCTTACTTTCCCGCCAATGTACTTACGTACGGGTATACAGCGTGTATGTTAAAACTTTAAGGGTATTTTGTGACGGCCCTAATAATCACATTTTATTATGTTTTAGTAAAATATGACTTATTATTTTCCTTACAAAATTAATTTTGTCGCACTTGTTGACGTGACAGCTGTCACAGAACGTTTCTCTCTCGTAACAAATTATTGTACGCATTACATTACTGCTCAAAAATATTTCAAAAACTAAAAATACAGTCTGGTATTAATAAATTAGCAATTTGTTTGATATCGGTTCACAGCACTTCAATCTTCGTCTGGTTACAGTTTGAGGTAGTATCAAAAAAAATACACGCTGTATAATCTTTGTTATATCGGTAATAGATGTTTAGGTAGAACTACATTTGGACGTACCTATGTTTAAATTACTTAGAAGATTTAAGATTAACTTATTTAAATGTACTTTAATTATTCATGCACACAATGAAGTATATTAAAATTACACACAATCATAGTAATTTTCGATCCCACATATATTTGACTACGTTATTAGAAAATTATTTAAGCGCATTGTACATACTTGTAGGTAAGCCAGAAATAAAGAAACATATTTATTTAACGTTAAATAAATGTATAGTTCTTTTAGAGCGTAAGTTAATGTAGACGATGTCCCATGACCAACTATAAACTTATGAGATGTTTCCCATGTTTGTAACTAATTATAAAATCAATTTTAATTGTAATATGTGGTCTGTACCACCACACTAACTTATAGGTACCTACTTAGTATTAGCTTTGTTTTATTAGTGGGTAGCCTTTGCCCGCGGCTTCGCCCGCGTGGAACTCGGTTATCGCGCGCTGTTCCCTCAGAAACTATGCATTTTTCCGGGATAAAAAGTAGCCTATCTATGTCACTCTCTGGCCCAAAGGCATCTCTATGCCAAAAAATCACGACGATGGCGCTCCGTTTCACCGTGAAAGACGGACAAACGTACGAACACGCACACTTTCGCATTTATAATATTAGTATGGATTTATGTTTGTAATGTGTATGTATTTTGGGATTACAAAAAACAATTGTCAATAAATGAATCAAATTATTAAGGTATAATTTATTGTGTATATTACGTAAAAGAAGATATTTCCTTAAATACGTATCTATGACTAGCTATTGCACGCCACTTACTCCATGTCGCGCATGAACTGAACTGACGGCGGAATTATCGTGTTAACCGATATACCTACCTACCTATGTTGATCTGGAGGGCTACTACGAAATTCGAAAATCGAAGTTCGTATCGTACCGTCCCTCTCACTCTCGTATTAAATAATATTAGCGTCAGCGGGACGGCAAGATACGAAGTTCGAATTTTGCACTTCGTAGTATAAGATCCTGGAATAAAAGTCACAGTTCATTAGAGCCACCCGGCACCCGACCAGCACCGCCTCGATTTTTGGCGTCCACTCATTGTCGACATGTGGTCCACGGGTGGACACCGCGTTGACATCGAGTGGACCTGGCGTGGTCCACGAATTTCCTAGCAGTCACTCTGGCAGCGAGCAGCGGGCTATCACCGAGTGGTCCACTCGCCGTCCGCGCGTGGCATCCTCGCGGGAGAGGCGATCCGGTGACGCTACGGAGTTGATGGTGTGAGTGCTGGTCGGGTGCCGGGTGGCTGTAATGAGCTGTGACCTTGATGAAGCTTTCTATTAACGAAAGTTTTTTAATCGGATCCGTTTTGCTAATTTGGTTATTGCCAGTTGGTTCCTGGATAAATTAATAATCTTCTATTTAGTTTGTCAGTTAAAATATCAGAAAATATTCGACAAGTGTTTTTTTCTTTTGTCACTGAAACAAAAAATACAAAGATAAAGTGCACCAAAGCTTAGTGGGAGCCCGTGACGCCGCACAGTACTAAAAAGTGCCGCACGGCGTGACGTCACTGGCTATATCTTCATTTGCAAAACAAATGATACGGGTCCAATATCTTCCTATAATCTAACCGACTGACAGAGTAGGGCGTAGTTAACTACATTTTGAAAGCTGATTACAGATTACGATTACATATAGTTAACTACAAGTAACCTTATCTACTTGTAGTTTAGGTTACAAGTGGTAAGTAACCTTAACTACAAGTAGTTAAGATTACAATGTGATCTAACTAACTACATTAATCAGGTTACATAAGTTTCGCGTCTGTGCTGTAAACTATTGAGAAGTTCTCTTCAGCGGATACGATACTGGCTGAACCACCAGGATGTCAATACTACATAGTAACCAAATTTACATAAACGTTCCAAATTTCATGACAATGCGATCACTGAAAGTAGGTTAAATAAATATAACTTGCAATATTTAACCCCTACACACACATTGCAAAAAAAAGCTTCAAAAAAAAGTAACACGGTTGGTTTTCATATAGATTGAGAAACTTGGCTTATCTAGGTAAATCTGTTATCTGTGGTCTTTTCATTTGATATATGTGCTCGTAGTTTGATATATTTGATATAATTACGCTTAAAGTATCTATACGTATAATCTATGTAGTTAGAAAATGTCATCAAGTAAGCGTACTTACTAGATAGATAAAAGGTATCCTATTTTTATTCTGGATATCTAATACGATATATGAAAAATTTTCGAGTACTGCCTTTTCGCAACGTAACGTTTGGCAACCTGTTTCATTTCGCAACTTTTTCATTTCGCAAACTCTAAAACTGTAAATATTTCAGGATTTATTTTAGAGCCATCGTGTAGAACCCTTTAGGTTAGGTTAGGTTAGTTTTATAAAAATCCTGAAATATTTGCAGTTTCAGAAATATTAAACAGTTGGGAAATGAAAAGTTGCGAAATGAAACAGGTTAACAAACGTTATTCGCCGAAACATTAGTAAACCGAAAATTTTCATACCAATTGCAAACTCACTTATGCATTTATAACAATTATTTAGGATCCCTCTTATTCTGAGAAGAGGCATGTGCCCTGCAGTAGGACGTACATAATATGTAGGCCGAGATGATGATGAGTTGTGATAGGGTGAAGCCAGAAGAGTGTCATTTTTTGAGTTGTGAGTTGCGTAATTTTGCTTTCACACAATTTGAGGCGCCGTTTTCACAAACTGGACTTTTTTATAATACTTTCTGAATGTAAATGCTTATCTTAATGCTAAAAATGCCTAAATCCCCATAGGTGAACCTATAAAATTTGAGGTTTGCCCACGATTTCCCTAGGATCCCATCATCAGATCTTGACTTGGTGACAATGGGACAACCTCAGAAGAGTACTCTGTCGAATAAAAAAAGAATTTTGAATCGGTCCACAATTGACTGAGTAAACGGTGAAAATACATAGAAATAATACAAACATTGGAACATAGAACTTCCTCCATTTTTGAAGGCAATTACGCGACCGAAAATACGCACCTCACATCACAATTTAAAAAAATTACGTCGTTACGCTCATAACCTATAATGTCACGAAAATACTACGAGCGAGTGCAATTGGGTTATGTGTCGGTGGGTGCCTTGACCAGTTCGCGAGGTCGGCTGGGCCAGCCGCGCTTAAACAGTTTATAATAAACTCATTTCAATAAAGGTAAAATGTAACAGAGCCGACGTTGCGACACCTGCGCGGGCCGCGCCGGAGCTCCTTTGGGCGCTTTTATATTTCAACGTGGTAACAAAAAAAAACACGGCTCTATGGGCTAGCGAAATGTATCAAATTATATATTTCTTCATTCTAGCTATGCATTTCTACTGTAACTTTTGTGGGGACATTTTCCTAGCCGTGCACATTATCAACACATTGTTACAAGAACTGTGATAATTAAATAAACTTTTTAAAAAAAAAAATTACCGACTGCCCGAAGGAGGGTTATGTTTTTCGAGCGTATGTAACAATGTATGTGGGTATGTATGTCCATTTCTTTGGTCCTCACTGCAGCCTAAAGGGCTGGACGGATTTTAACATTCGCATGCTTAGTAATAAACGGTCTTAACTCAAAAATCGTGAATTTTGGCAAATCGAGTTTAAAGTTTAAGTAATTAGCACTTCTCGTTTCCGTTGAATTATTTGGTAGGATTTAATTTTGTTCACTATGTTTTTTATAATTCCTAACGTTGTATATAATGTCTACTTGCACTTTTTTCTTATAAACCAATTTGTTTTTATATATTTAATAATATTGCTAAGGTTTAAAAAAAAACATTGCATTCATATATCACTTTATTACAAAATGTAGCAAAATGTAGCGAAATAATAAAAATAATAAATGATGCAAGTCTTAATACAACACCAAGTATTCAAGGATTATTTTTAATAAAACGAGGCAATCCGAATTACATCACTTCATTTTGCGTTTGATTTTTGTGCTAAAAAGAAGTAAATCCAAATATGCTTTTATTTGCTTAAAAGTTATTCAAAATACTCATGTTTTCCTTCTTGCAATAACGATCTATCTTCAAATGGCTCACGAAAGCCAACTTCTTGCTCGCAAGTAAGTCGGAACATGACTGAAGTTAGCTGCTTTAGCACCAAATGAAATTTGCAATTTTGTTAAAAGTAAAATGCACCAAGTCGTGCTATCTCTTTATAATACCCGATTTAGGCTGGTTTAAGAAAGAGAGCCGATAGTGCTCTCAGATATAAGCCGTTTTAGTACAATAACTAAATTTTCGCCAATTTTGAGTTAGGCCCGTTTATTACTAAGCATGCGAATATGAGGTAGAGGTAGATATCTTGTATTTTCTGTTCCGTGGTAAATCGTGACCAGCTCAAAAATTCTCAGTAATGGGTCCCGACTGTTGAACCTTAAATTAGCTACCTAACAGAGTTCTAGACCACTAGACTTATTTTCTTCCTTTTAGTTTTAAGGCAGACGGGTTTTTGTTTTTTTTTTATTTAATGGTTTTTTATTACAATTGTTTACCTTTAGGTAGGTAACTTCTACGTTTTAGGTAAGATCTAAAAAGCGATCTAATCCTTAGATTAAAAAAATACAGACAGAAACACCTACACTTCAGCATTATATCAATGACTTACTTAACACATTAACCGCCTCGGGACCGCTATATAGGGATCAATACAAGGGCCTGAATTAATAAGTAAAATTAAACGTCCAAATAAAATGTGATTTTCAAGTCTTGAGCCCAGTTTTTAATACGGCATCCATAAGATTGTATTACGGAAAAAATTGCGCAATCAAGAAAGCCGTTATGATTCATCCATAAAAAAATATATTTAAACTACGCTACCCTCGGCTCTGAAACACGGGAGAAATGAAAAACTAAACTACCAAAACAACCATTGCATTGGTTATGAATGAAATTTAAAGGCACGAGGCGTCTATCTCTATCTGCGCTGGTACCTAAGGGTGCCGGACATAGTTATTAGAGCGCAAGATAGGACAAACGATTACACATTATTGGGGTCCGCCGACAACTGACTTGATAAGGGTTTCACCAAGTGTTGCCATCCATCCGGATTTGTCAGGACTTCTGTCTTGATTTTGACTGTCTCTTTAGTTTCTATAAATTTCACATAATATTATTGTTTAATTTTTTTGTAAACCCGTGCAAAGTTACTCGTTTTTGTCCCGAGGATTGACATTAATCCCGCGCCAAAACCTGCCCACGGCCTTACCAAATAAGTAGGTACAAAGAAATGAAATAAGACATGAAATCATGCCGAAATGAAACATTGTTATTTTTGAGATGGGCCTCCAAATCGGCCGAAAAACGCAAAATCAGGGCTGTTAAAGTGTTCTCGACACTCTATTAGACTTTTTCGAAGACATTAAAATTTTAGGCGTTAATATTCTAGTATGTAGGTAAAGAATCACAACACTAATTACCCTAATAGAGTGCATATTAGATTGAAACTAAACATAAACTTTAAAAGCCATTATATTTCATGAAATATTTTACGACTTTCGTTTGAAATATTTTCTATAACTATCAAGGTGTAATTACGTGACTGTCTGACATACAACACGCAGCCTTAAACACTAGATCTAGAGAGATTTAAAATTGGGCATACGTACATCAGTGATGTGTATTAATTTTTGACTGTGTGCCAAATATGTTTTAAATATATTATGCGGGTGAAATAATACAATAAACGACGATTTAGTTTTTACTTTGTATTATCAATTCAGTTTAATTTTATAAGAAGGATATGTATACGCTTCCGTCAATTATGTTATAAAAAATACGTGTGTGCGTGACCAGTGGCTTAAACGCTCGAAGATTATGCGAGTATGACCTACTTACTGTTACAAGTTCTTTAATATTCAGATTTGACTGAAGAAAATGTTGATTTCCAAGAACAAATGCAATAGTTCTACTAAAGTAGACTCCATTTACTTATACGATTACGTGTGCCTACAATATTTGAAGATATCCCTCGATTTCCCCAGGATCAACTCATCAGATCTTGATTGTAAAACAATGGGAGCTTACCAAACGTATTAACTTATCAACAATAAAAACAAGTGACCTCCACCTTTTTTTAAGTCGGTTAAAAAACATTACTAAATATAACAATTATGTGGACACTAATATCATCCAACTGCATAAGAATATGAGGTAGGAGTTGGCATGGCTGTTGAGGATACTCGGTAAGCCTGAGTGCGGAGGGCGTGGCAGCGCGCCCACCCGTCCTCACCAGTGGACCTTGGCACATCTCCCATATTCGCAATCAATTTTATCACACTGGTGGAAATTAACTGCTTTGCTGAACCATTATAAGTATCAACCGTAAAAGGTCAACGCAGTTTAAATTTACGTTTTGCGCCGAGCGCACGCGACCTGTAGGTATCAATGCATATTCGTACCTACCGATTCAGTGCTCACCGCCACACATACACTCGAGCGGACAGGCAGGTGGACCTCATGACCTCTCGACACTTCGTGCCCATACAGTGCTTGTGAACAATAGAAAAGGATGTCATTAAATATTTAATGAACACGCTTAGAGTGCAATTTAACAGTGATCGAGGTAAGCTTGATTATTTTTTATAAAAATAAGAAAAAGGTGTTACCTACGATTTAAAAAATTGCATAATACGTTTTTTTTTTTCGTTTAAATAGAATTTGGCTGGATTTCAATGCCGACTATGTAATTTTGAAATGCGTTCATTTATTTATTTTTGACATTTTAATGAGTCCATTCCATGTCCACTTCGCTTTACCTTTCATAATTATGTGCTAGGTATAGGTACGAGTATATTGATTGATTACATCAACTAACTCTACATAGAGCTTCCTACAAGTTCCAATTTCAAATCAAATGCAAAATTTGGCGTATGATACTCACAGATCGTCGCCGCGTAAATTCGGCACCAGCATTGGATTCTCACGCAAACATCGCAATACCGATGCAAATGAAAATCGTTCAAACTTTCCCGGGCGTGAATTCATGATCCAATCATCACATAAACGGATTAATGATATATATATATGAACCTATAAATGTGCTCACTGTGCCGTTGACAGCTGTGTACCAATAATAAAAATTTGATCATTTAACAATTTTCGCAATAACAAAGTAATTTTAATTGATTGCAATCAGAAGTTTAAATACAATCATTTATTTTAAGTATTTATGTATGAAACTAAAACAACTTAAACTAATAATGACACGTTTTAATACAAAACTCTAAGCGAATTTAATAATGAACTATTTCAGTCATTACACGTTACAATATAATTATTTAATACCAAATTACTACAGTTTCAAGATGGAGTGCTTGTGGCACGTAATAAACCGAAACTTATGCATAAATTATATCCATTAAAACTATCGCGTAGTACAAAGTAATATTTCACTAATTTAATTAAGTACGTACCAACGCAAGGTAACTCTTAAATTGAACTATTGAGTTCGGTAGTAGATACAGCTTCGCCATTTATTTTCCAGACGTAGAATGTTTGTTGCGTGTAAAGAATCCGAGTTGTTTTCCGCTTCGGCAACGCGGCAAAGGAATGTTACTTAGAACCATTCGCTCAGACCGACTAAAGTTGAATTCATCTTATTTGCAGCTATTTCATTGCATTACGTATAAATAAGAAGGAAAAATATGTACATACAAAAGCAATTTTCGAAAACTGTAATATGACTCAGGGCATTTATGCCTACATTCTGACCTCTAACTAACAAAATCGCGTTAAACTGAGATATACTCAGCGGCACAAAATTTGGCCCACTCTTCATACAAAATTACCTATTCTCTACATACATCCTCCTATCCATCCTACTCTCATACATTTGAGGACCAGATTTTTTGCCGCTCAGTATATAACTAAAATGCAGTTTCAACAGTTTAACGTACTTCGTTACAACACCAATACCCAAATATGTTAATTTTAAATGTTTCAACTTAATCTGCGCGGGCGCTCGAAATTAGCAACTCATTTAAGCGGTGATAGGCATAAGTTCCATGCCGATTATGAAATGCCTATAGTTATAAAATATCAATAAAGTTTAGCAAACCTGCTAGCGGAGAGCCACGACCGATCGAGCCCACCGAGCGTTGCACCGATGGCCTTGTCAGACGCATTGCCGCCATGCCGCCTTTTTTCTATCCCGATGCCCAAATTTCAGAATTGAAATGGTATCAAGCCAAGTATTACGGCGCAGCTCTAGTTGTGATGTGACGTCGCCTATAATAATAAGAGATAATAATAGAAGCTCATGCTAGCTCATGTCAGTTTCTATGGGCGTGGTAAAGTGTCAAAACGATCGAGTCAAAGACACATAAATTCTTTTTTAATGTTTTTTATTCTTGTTATAATTCTTGTATAATGTATAATTCTTTTTATTCTTCTGAACAACCCGTAACCGGCCGGACTGTCGTAATTTGGCGGTAAAAAAAACTGTTTCATTTTTTAAATTAATTGATGCTACTTAAAAATCTGATATTTTCTGTTAATTAGAAAGGTTTCCTATTGATATAAAAAATTTCAAGCGTTTCTAAATTTTTCAGACATTCCCCATTGAAACAAGTACTAATAAACGTATAAAAACTGCAAAAACTGCATGACAGGTGAATGCTAGTTAACCAACAACTGAGAGTGCTTTTATAATGATTGGTGCAGAGGCTCAGGGGGTGATTTTTAAAATCATGCTTATGAATTACCTTTCGAGAGTGGTAAAAGGCTATGTTGCAGAGACATGATAGAAACGTAGATCTAACCAAATCACCAAGGGAGATAAAAGACTACAATTGTTAAAACTGATATTTTTAGTCGATTTACTTGCGAAATTTAGTGATATTGACCAAATCTTACATTGCACATAGTTATAAGGGGAGGGAAAAGAAAAAATAATGCCAATAGCGGTTGCTATCCAGTTGGATATTCACATTTTTTTGTAGTAAGTAATTTGACTTGGGTACTGATACAAAATAATTGTGTTAATACGGTTTTCGACACGTGGCATAATTATTATACCTACTTGTGATTTACTGCTGTACTCTTATTTCAAAATCAACACAAATTATCGCTGTTTTTGAACGCTAAATATTATCGCATGTGTGATTTCATTAATCGGCCCCCAGGTCGATTAAGCCACAGTAAGTGCATTACTGTGTTGCTGTTTGCATTACTCTGTTATATTCGAGGACTATGTTGCATTGCATAGCATTTGGTTAGGTACCGTTATTTGTGTCACTTATTGGTGTCAGTTTAGTCAGAATTTAATTAACATTGTTTTTACACGATATAAAAAAGAAGAAGGTTCTAAGTTCGAATGTATGTATTTTTTTATCTTATATGGTTTTTTTTTAATATGACCGTTCTTCTTGAATAAATATTGAGTTAGAGTTTTATCATGCAAATCAATGAGCTTATCACCGACTTCAAAATAATAATAAAAAAAATCATGATTTTTGGAGTCTGTTAAAATCTTTATTCTAATATTTTTTGCTGGGCACAGGCCAATTTCATAAAGTATAAGCTTTAGTTGTGGTTCGCAAGCAAGCCTAGAGGCAGGCTTTTTACCTAATTACCTACAAATAAAAAATCAAAACACCTTGAAGAGTTCCAAACGTAAATTCCTGGGACCTTTACGAATGTTAGGTAAGTAGTTAATTAAATGTTAGTGGATAAATGCTGTGACTTCACAGGTAGTCCAATTTCAAAGTGCAGCGGCTAAATGTGACTTAAGCAACCGCGGAAACCCGTTTCGATGCTCATACACGTATTCATGTACTGGTTAACAATCTTGGTAAAATTACAAATTAACACCAGTCAGGGACCAATTGCTTAATATGAAATAAGTAAATACATTGAATTTATTATGTTTAAGACCTGTAGTTTTTCTTCACGGATTGATACGTAAATGTATATTTAATAATAACAGTAATCGTTGGGTAAATGAAGTCAAACTAACAGGGCAATTATGTATCATTCACGCAGTTTACGTGACAGGACTTAATTCCTCATTTTCATGTTGTTACATGTCCAGAGCTAAGCATGGCCAATAAAGTGATTTCGTAACCATTCTCACGAAGGTCAACGCTTAATCTTAATCATGAAGGTCATTTGACACATATTCATGATTGTGAAGGTCAGCATGTAAACAATTTTGCTGTAAATTTCTTCTCTGATCGCCTCGAAGTTTATGCATAATGCTCTCATAGTCACCTTATACCTTAGTTACCTCTACCTGCTAGTTACCTTAAATCAGTCAACGAGCAGTGGAGAGGGCTACGTTCAGATCGAACCAGAAATGAGGAGATCCGTGAAAGAAACCAAGTAGGTAACTAACATAGCACGAAGAATTGTCAAACTAAGTAAGTAACAAACAAGGTAAGGCAGGCACGTAACTAATACTTAAGTAATTATGTAAGTAAGCAGGCATGGCACATTGCAGGAAGAACTGATAAGTTGATAACCGTTAGGGTTAATTTTTTCTTGGATGACGGCCCCCCTACCGAAAGACGCGGCTTGGGTAAGCTCCTCACAAGGTATACTATGATGAATAACCCGGTAGAGGTCACAGGAGTCCGATTGACTAGAGCAGTCATTGTGGCGTTGTTTGAAAAAACTTAGGTACATCCAGCAGTGGACATGTTTCGGCTCAAGATGATGATGATGCTCCAGAGCTAGAGATGCGGCACATAAGAAAATGCAATTGGCAAAATTTTAAGAATTTAGATTTACTTCCTCCGCTGCCCGCGAATGTAAAACGAGGGAGTACCTACGCTGCGTCACGGCGGTAAATTCAGCATGCCGCTGATTGCCTCCCTTATTTATGAATTCGTGTGCGTATGGTTTAATAAATATACATGAGATGAGATACCATTCGTACACCGCCCAAATTCAGGGCAGGTACATACGGTTGACGTTTATACCAATGCGGTAGATATATGCTTATATTGCATGTTAAGGATATCTACATTAAAACTCGGCCAAGTATGTGTCGGGCCAGTTGTCTTCGAAGAATCCGTTTATCGCTATCCGCGAGAACTATGCAATTTTCCGGGATAAAACCTGTCCTATGACCTTCCAAGGGTCCCAAACTATCCCCGTATCAAACTTCATCTAAATCGATTCAGTGTTTTAAGCTGGCAGAGGTAAGAGGTACGTGCCAGATGAAGTTTTATGATTTGTCAGAAAACATTCATTGCAAAATTACAACGCACGGACAGACGGACATGACGATACCTTGTAGAACTACTGAACCCTAATAGGGAACGTATTGCGTTAAATATCCTGGATCTTATATTCTGGAGAACACTAGTAAGCAGAATTTCTTTGCTCACCCGCGACCTTACCTTCCGCGACCTTGTGGTCCTCCGTAATAAGTAACGCTTGATTCAATAAATTATTTGAATCTTAAGCTTGCAGATGGTAGGTACCTGTACCTACTTAATGTAAAACTTTACAGCTATCTTTTTTTTGTTCGAAATGTTAAATGAAACGCCGCAGGGTTGTCTAGTAAAATCTTGCCACAGATTTTTCCTAGTAATTTATATAGATAATATTTTTAAAAGATGGTCCCTCTTGTTTAGAAATTAAAGTAAGTATAATATACAACAACCGCTGCTCAGCAGCCGCTATTCTGTCTGTCGCTCAGAGTTTTCCAATTGTTAAAATCATTCTTTTTTCTATGGTCCTTTTTACTTTCCTAACAAACGCACGCAAAAGGGCCAATCAACTATTTTACCGACACTTTGGGCGTCTCCTGCGTTACCAAAATTGTCTCTGGCGTTACCAAAAAATCGTACATCCACCAAGATATTTCACGGTTTAATAGGTTGAACTTACGTACGATGGCATATTCATATACACCATCTATTAAAATTACAGAAAAAACATGTTTACTTACAAAAATCTGCAATTGTTTGAAAAATGTCGCGGACAGATTAGTGTCGGTAAAAAAGTTGATTGGCCCAAAAATCAATAAATATGAATGGAGCACGGTTCAACCCTGTGGCACTGTATAACCCCATACTGATATTATTTAACTCATATTTCTATCAAATAACAGAGGGATGAGGGTTGGATCTTTCCCTGTACCTAAAATAGCAGTTACAGATTAAATAAATCGCTTTATATGTACACGACATCCTGCAAGCATTCAAAGCGTACAGGTACCTAAAGGCCGAAGTGTCTTCCAACATACTTTGTTGTGTTAACAAGTATAGTTCCAAGCCACTGGCGAACCATTTGCATGAAATGGGTATAAATAGTTACGTAGCGTGCACTTAATAGACTTGTCCATTACTAGTCTATTCCTCGGAGGTCGGGGTATTTGCTCATATCAAAGTGCTAATTGTTTCCTTGGTATGCGCTACTGTTAACAATCTCATAAAATTACAAAAAGCATGTTAAATAAATGGACAAAATCCATTCCCACCCAGCCTATATACGTCCCACTGCTGGGCACAGGCCTCCTCTCAGAACAAGAGGGCTTGGGCCATAGTTCCCACGCGGGCCCAGTGCGGATTGGGAACTTCACACACACCATTGAATTTCTTCGCAGGTTTTGCAGGTTTCCTCACGATGTTTTCCTTCACCGCAAAGCTCGTGGTAAATTTCAAATGTAATTCCGCACATGAATTTCGAAAAACTCAGAGGTGCGAGCCGGGTTCAAACCACTAGGCCACCACGGCTTTTTTTATTTTATTTTTTATTTTATTTTCTTATTGTGCCCATAGTCTAAAAGTTACGACTGCAACAGGCACCAATTAAATATTTTAGCGAGGTTGCATACAATTTCGATAATTTAATACTGGTAGTTTTGCTATCAATATGTGATTTTCTTCTAAAAACGTCAAAGCGCAACTGACAATACATATTACCGAACTTGTATATTGCCAAGTAAAAAAAATACATATTATAAGAGTTGAGTTATAAATAAGATAGAATTAATGACTTAACAAAACACACGAATATCTTTTAAAATAATGAAAATATTCAAAAATAAATAAATTCAACAAACTTAAAATGAAAAAATATTTTTGGGGTGTCTTGAGGTTTTCAGTTATTTAATTAACACCTTGTAGACCCTAAATAGTCAAAATATAACTCTATTCTAACAGGCCCAAACATGGCTTGAATATGCTTTGTTCTGTTGACTGTAAAGTATCTTCTAAAACTTCACGTATTTTATTTAACTATATTATCTGATTGCTCTTCATTTTACGATTCTGAATATAGCATGAAGGCGCTTTTTTAAATAACACCTGGTAAAATAACATTCTAAAATGGTACTTATCTGTGTGTTGCAACAAAATTACCATATTAATAAAATATTCAAGTAATTAAAAAAAATAGGGGCTGTTTTACCACCCATTGATTATTTGACGGATAAATGTTATGCCGTCTCCGTCTATTCGAACAAAATAAACAGAGACGGCATCACATTCATCAGTCAAATAAATTTAATGAATGGATGGTGAAACAGGGGGTAAGTGTGTGATTATAATTGAGGCACTACCTGGCTTTTATTAATCAGGTACCTACTTTAAGCACCTACCTAACTAATGGAAGCGTCCATATTCTAAGTCACATTGGCGTCATAAGGTTGCTTTGATTAGTACTCGAGTCAGTGGCACTAGGCTGTGTACCAAGTGATATATTTATATGCCAAGGCCTACAGTCTACTCTACGTACCTGAGTACTCACTTTACGCCGTTTCGCATTAGCAACTTACTAGTGCTAGCGGTACGCCAAAAAAAGCTGCAAATGGTGTTAAAAGTTATCTTGAGGCCATACGAATCAATTTGACCCGCGTAGCACGAAAAAAAAAACAAAGAAGGAGAGGAGTTATGACGTCATCTTTTTTATTGTATGAGAATATTTTTTTTGTTCTGAAAACTAACGCGTGTGGTATCTAATGACAGGGCTTACTAAGACGATTCTAAAAATATATCACATCAATATATTTCAGTCCCTTGTTTAAAATAAAAAATAAAACCGGCTAAGAGCGTGTCGGATACGCCCAAAATAGGGTTCCGTAGCCATTACGAAAAAATTAAGTAATATATTTCTTAGGATTTCGTATTCTATACGGAATCTTCCAAGTTTAGGTATATTTTATACCCTAGGCTGCTATTTACCTACTCATAAACTACTAATAATTCTTAAGCAAACTTAGCCGTTATAGTTTTCCTTGAAAGTTTGATATATTTACTACCATCCTGAATTTTTGCAAATTTTTCCACCCACCGGTTTAGTTGAATATTTCGCAAACAAATCACTGAATCAAAAAATCGTCTTAGCAAACCCCTAATGGTTTTAAAAGACCTATCCAACGATACCCCACACTATAGGGTTGGATGAGAAAAAAAATCACCCCCACTTTACGTCTATGGGAATTACCCTAAAAAAAAGTTTTTTTTTTAGTTTTTAACTGTACCATTTTGTCGACATAGTTTACTTATATATCCTTGCAAAATTACAGCTTTCTAGCATTGATAGTCTCTGAGCAAAGCCGCGGACGGACGGACAGACAAACAGACAGACAGACAGACAGACATGGCGAAACTATAAGGGTTCCGTTTTTGCCATTTTGGCTCCGGAACCCTAAAATCATTTTCAAAACATACTTACCAAGTTTGGACTTCTCCAGAAATGATGCGGTTGAATCATTATTTGTCAAATATACCTAAAATGATACGGTGTTGTGTGATTGGACGTGTCTGACACGCCACACGCTCTTGGCCGGTTTAGAGGGGCGGGGGGAAGCTCAATTTTAATGAAAATTTAATTAATAAATAAATAAATATTGCACTTTAAAGTTGAATATTTCGCAAACAGATCATTGAATCGGAAAATTGTCTTGACAACCCCAATGGTTATTTAAAGACCTATCCAACGATACTCCACACTATAGGGTTAGTCGAGAAAAAACACCCCCCCTTTACGTCAATGGTGCCCTATTTTTTTTTTTTGTTTTTTTTTTTAACACTGTCGGCGTGAATGATATACCAAATATGCCAAATTACAGTTTTCTAGTACTAACGGTCTCTGAGCTTAGCCGCGGACTGACAGACAGACGGACCGACATTGCAAAACTATAAGGCTTCCTAGTTGACTACGGCACCCCAAAAATGTAGATACGGCCCTTTATGTCTCAAAAAACGTATATGTATTTCGACACTTTCAAGGGAATCAAAATTTAGGTACGAGTATAGGGTATTTTCTGTTGACCTAGAACTATGAAATTTGAACTGGATATTCATAAATAACTACAAATTTGTACGGAAACCTCGGTGCGCGAGTCCGACTCGCACTTGGCCGGTTTTTATAATGTTATAAATAATATGTAAATTGACTTGCACTCAAACATAATAATAAATAAAATAAACTACTTAGGGGCTGTTTCACCATCCATTGATTAGTGTTAACTGACGGTTAAATGTGAAGCTGTCTCATTTGGTTTGTTCGAATAGACGGAGACGGCATCACATTTAACCGTTAGTTAACACTAATCAATGGATGGTGAAACAGCCCCTTAGTATCTATATGTCATCATCATCTGCCTGGCTGTTTTTCTGTAACCTCTTTACGTCTAAGCCGCTGAACCGATTTATATGAAATCCGATATACTTACAGATAGCTTGAGTCCCGGGGAAGGACAGGATAGTTTTATTCCGGAAAATTGCACAGTTCCCACGGGATAGCGATAAACGAATACTACGCGAAAGGAGTCGCGGGCAACAGCTGTAGGTATATTATATGTCCCACTGCTGGGCACAGACCTTTTAGAATGAGAGGGTTATCATTATAAATTGTAAAATAATCCTATTATCAGCGCGATATTAGACCAAGACATTAGCATACAAAGTGTCAACAATACTTAGTACCTACTTAAAACCTATTAACAAATAGAAACATTATGTTCGCCAAACTGTTCGCTTTTCGTCAGCTGAAATCAAACGATAATCCAATACATCGCAAGAGCCAGACGAGCGTGCAAAGCAGTCAGCATACGTGCTATTGAAGCATCAAAATCAATTGAGAAGCACCACAGAACGAAGAAGAAGAATAGAAATATAATGTGTGGATAAAAAAACATATACTTACTTGGGTATTTATTTTCCCAGCTTAGTCTGACTATTTATAACGAAGTTAACTGCTACAATAAAATCGGTCAAGTGCGAGTGCGAGCGACTCGCGCATGAAGGGTTCCGCACCTCCGTACAATGTTTTAAAAACAAATAGTTCAGTAATAATTTATTGTAAAAAAAATTAATACAAGCTTTTTTGTTGGCGGTACTTTTTGCCGCTGGTTACCAAAGTAGGTAGTCGTCAAGACGAATCAAATGAGACCCAATATCGATGCGATCGTGTCGTTTTATTACAGAGTTCCTACGGCCAACATCTAACTTCATCATCAGATCAGCTCTACGTCATAATAATATTGCATTGTCATCGGATTTATACATGCATGCAAAATTTCAGCTCAATCGGTTGAAGATATCCACTTCAAATTAATAAAAATATCACCAAAATGTGCAAATATTTTGAATAAAGAACAATTTTAAATTCTCATCCTCTTTGGCTGTCGCCCTGTCGGAGGCTGCATAGCGCTTTAGACTCTTGTCAAGCGCCAAAAAAAAATTGGCTGAACGCAGTAATTCGGCCGAACGGCGCGTACTTATTATGAATTAGCGAATAAATCTTAACCTGATTTTAAAATTTGACCTTGTAAATAAATACTGTTACTTAGTATGAATATAACGGACATTTTTTAGTGTAAAAAAATTAAGTACAGCGGCTGTGAGTGCTTTATTGAAGTTGGCTTTTGTGTAGTGTGTGTCGGAGGTTTGTGGATCATAAATTGTTATTTAGTCTTAATGCTGCACAAAAAAATAAACCACGGCCTTAGAAACAATTATTATAATTATCGAAGGTTTTATAAAATCGCAAATTAATAAGTACTTAAACATTAAACAACATAGAGTCACGGGCGTTGCCCCTAGCAACTGACGGCCGTCATCTTGGCAGCCTAGCAATCAAAAACCGCTGAATGAAACACGTTTCTTGTACGACGACTCCCTTCAATTTGTAACTTTATTTTATTTATAGTATTTGTTGTTGTTGCGGCCACTGTAATACTTTGATCTGTGAAAATTTCAAGTGCCTAGCTATTACGGCTCAAGAGATAGAGCCCTGTGTGTGACAGACGGACAGACAGACAGACAGACAGCGAAGTCTCAGTAATAGGGTTCCGTTGGCACCCTTTGGGTACGAAACCCTAAAAAGGATTATTGCGGAGATAATGGTTCAAATGATTACATTTCATTAGCGATCAGGGAACGTAATCGTACCTGGCTTTTTGTATAACCTATGAAAATACAAAAACACATTATGTTGAAGTAATGATCTTTCAATAGTTATTGCGATCAATATACTCGTACCTACCTACTCTCGTCATAATTGAAATATTCAGAATTTTTATTAGCTATACGTAAAATTACAATTCCTTGGGAAATAATCGTACCAAGTAGATTTCGTTCTTGATATAACTTACAACATATTATTTGGAATTAAAAAGTATTTCTTACGGATTCGAAAGCTTACGAACAAATAAATCCTTTTAACGCGTTCCAAACAGCCGAGGATCCGGGATAGTAATGGATTCCAAAATAAACAAGCAATGAAATGGGCAAACAGGTGTGTTGAATCGTAACTGAGAGAACCATTTCGTAACTTTGTGGAACTTCTACAATGGAGCGGAGCGCCTTGCTAAGATTCCCAGACCTTGACTGATATCAAGTGGATCACATTTTTATTTAAAGCGATACGACACCCAGTAACTGTTTATTTATAATTAAAAAATGTTGCAACTATTCATCCGGGCCCTTAAACTAAGTAATTAAGTAAATATACTACCGGAATTTGCTTGTAGGTAACCGTAGCGAAGTTAAATGTATGTCCATGTTTACGCAAACGCATGAACACGCAGTGCCTACGAAATATCAGTGGGAAACCCGTCGGGGTACTTTATGACGAGACATGGTTTACTGATTAGCAGATTCAGCCATTAACATCCATTTATATTCTTAGAACACACGGAGACACAAACCAGCAGAATCGGAACAAAGGTGGCCTTCGAATATGAGAGATCGCATTAGATATCTTGTATAAGTGAACAATTCAACACAACCTTACTGTACATACTGATATCCTTTAGTTCTTGTTTTAGACTTGGTTTAGTTACATTGTAAGAACAACGAAGTGTGAAATTAAGAACGGAATTCAGTGTAGGTACAATCCATGAGCTCTTAGAAACCTTCGGGTTTCGGGGGAAATCGGAAGGATTCGTGTAGTAGAAAATGACAATTGTCTTTTTGACATAGTAGCAATCCATCACGCTCGTATTTAGTTTATTTTTCGAAAATTAATTTTCATGGGGAGTCAACTAAAACAGAGTATTTCTGTAAATAGCCAATGACGGGAAACCGTTTATAATGTTTTTTTTTCTAAAAAACTGAAACTTTCAAGAAAGGTGTAAGTATGTTAATGAGGTTCAAGGCCGAGTTATAGAAGCAACAAGGATTTCGAAAAGTACATTAATAGTACATTGTGTCTTAAGGGCGGTAAATAAGGAATTACGAACGAGAGTCTATTAGAAGCCCGAAGTCGAAGACTGAGGGCTTTAATGAGTCGATGTTCGTAATTCTAGTACCGCCCGTGCGACATACAATGTTTTTCATTACATTTGCAAGTAAAATTTTATATTTGTAAAAGAAAAAATATAATTCTTCCATATATTGGCGATACCTTAGGCTGTGCTCTTTTCAGCGTCGCCCTCAACCTCCCCCTCCCTCAGCATGCGCCGCAACGTGCGTGTGCATGTGGTCCATGTAGTCCTGCAGCAAGAGCGCGCGCAGCGCCATCAGTACGGGCACTGACTCATTTACCGACCTTGGGCTTCATGACAAGAAAATTTGTACGCGCAATGACTCATTTATCGACCACGTGTTTCATGACAAGCACATTAAGGTCGAGGGTTTTATTTGGGGGGTTGCAACTAAGGTAGCCTGCATGTTACCACACTGTTTACGAGCAAGTGTGATGAAAAAAATATTAAACGAAGCAGACATTTATTTGACATGCCCAAGAGAAGTAGACACAGATAACAGCTCTATATACATACAAACAAAAGTAGTGTGTTAAGGCGGGGTGTTCTCTATTTAAATTAACGATAAAAGAATTCGAAAATACTGATTTTGTTTGGTTTCTATCATGACCAAAAGTCATATTGTATTAAAATTAGAAAAAGATAAATAAGCGTAATATTATTACAGTAAGGTTTATTTTGTACTGATGGTTATTCTTTACATTACATTTTACGGTAAGTTCGAAAGGTTTTGCAAGTTGATAACAGAACAGAACCGCATATCACGATCGCGTGTCAATGTCAATACCCGAAGTATGCTTCTAAAATCCAAAGGTTTTTTTTAAGAGCTCACGGAGTATAGATATGATATAACATTTAGTGCTCCTTGTTGCAGGAATTGACAAAGAAATGAAGTTTATCGGCCAGAAACAAAATGCGACGAATATTGTTGTACCTCTACTCGATTGTCGTGATACACGCAATGACGCCTTCCAAAGTGTTCGATATTTGGACAGACATGTTTCGGCCATTGCCTCGGTCCCCGAAAGAGGGATTTTTGCCCGATTACACCCCGCTAGATCAAGAGGAGTTCGATTTTATTGTCGTCGGAGCGGGATCGGCGGGCTGCGTCCTAGCTAACAGACTGACCGAAGTGAAAAAATGGAGAGTTTTATTACTCGAAGCTGGGGGCAATGAAAATTTCTTCTCCGATATTCCTATATTTGCGGCTTTCCTTTCCTTAACACCTATGAATTGGGGTTACACTTCCGAACCACAAGAAAAAGCGTGTAAGGATCTCCGAGGCAAAGTCTGTTTCTTGCCCCGCGGTAAAGTACTCGGTGGCAGCAGCGTATTAAACTTCCTAATCTATCAACGGGGGCACCCCGACGACTACAATGACTGGGCCAGAATGGGTAATGAAGGCTGGAGCTATTCCGAAGTGCTGCCATATTTTAAAAAGTCAGAGAATATTCGAATTCCGGAACTAATGAATTCTTCATACCATGGTAGGGGTGGGTATTTGGACATAGATTACGCACCGTATCGGTCCCCTCTTGAAAGTATTTTCAGAAGAGCAGGGGAAGAACTTGGGTACGAATGGAGTGACCCGAATGGAGAGAACGTTATCGGGTTCTCCAAGCCTCAAGCCACTATGAGGAAAGGCAGAAGATGCAGCACTTCAAAAGCATTTTTAGAGCCCATCCGATTTCGGCCAAACCTGAAAGTGTCCAAGTTTTCAATTGTAACTAAATTATTAATCAACCCTTATACGAAAACGGCCAATGGCGTTGAATTTATCAAAAACAACAAGAGGTGATGTATGATTTTTTAATTTCGAAATACATAGGTAATTAATAATATGTATTACTTATTAATGCTACATGCATCAGACATAAAACAAATAAAATAATTTAAGAAAAAATAACCATATAAAACTTAACTATAAACTCAAGCCCAAGAGGTGGTGTCCAATAAAATAATAAAAAACTAATACCACTAGGTACCAAAATTTCTGGATTGGTGTCTAACACTTTTTGAAACCAATTTTTATGACGATAACTTATTTTTGTGGCTATTAAGTTGGTATGTAGGTAGTTTTTATTTAGGACAGGAGTCTTCCTTCAGTATTCATCAAATCAATATCATATTAATTAAGTAGGTAGATACCTTACCTACGCAGTTTCAATTACATTACGAATTTATGTTTATTTTGATATTGCTTGTAGTCGCCTTTCATAATACGAATGAAAGAAACTACTGAGGGGCGATTTTCAATCATATATCTATTAAAATACTGTTTAAATATATTGAAAATTATGCCCCCCGTGTGGTGTCGGTCGGGTTAGAATTACACCTCTCCATTTCTTACGTGGTTCCGTGCATGTGGTGTAAGCGGCGACAAACAGGCTAGCGACCTGTCATTATTGTACCGTTTTTGTCAAACTTAAAACCTAAAGTTGCTAAAAGTGGCTCCGAAGCGGAGCGGCTCGTTTCATGTGCTCTGAATACCCCGTTTGGAAATACTGAATTTAGAATGCGAGCAGAGCAGTTAACCGAAATTTAAAACTCTAATTCATTTATAACAAAAACTAGTTGTAATTTTGAGTCGCTATAGTTTGATGGTTACCTTTCGGGCTTTCGGGTGATATTTTCATGGATGTGATTTCAAAAATTGCTCGACATCTTAAGAATTAAGAGGGTTAAGATGGCTAACGTATCCTAGTAATATGTTAGCGTCGTAAGATAATGATACAATGTCATATCGCTCTCCATAGACTTTATTATCGGTTGGATATTTTAGCGCTTCTCATATTACCTACCTAGGTGGTCCGGAGTGAGATGTACGGCTTGCAGGTCATTCATAGACAACAAACCTTTTTGGGGTGGAGGTACAACCTATCACTTGCCCTCTGGGTACGAGTCGTAATTCCGTAACTGTATAAATAAATACAAACCAGAAAGAAAGATTCTACTCGTATAGATTACTATAAAGATCAACTTATTAAATAGTCTGTCTTGTGCTACATGAGAGACCATAAGACGACCGGATGGCCAAGTGGTTAGAGAAGCTTGAGGTCCCGGGTTCGATTCCCGGCCGGGGCAGATATTTGTGTGAATAACACGAATGTTTGTTCTCGGGTCTTGGATGTTTAATATGTATTGTCTATTGTATTTAAGTATGTATTTTTCTATATAAGTTTGTTTATCCGTTGCCTAGTATCCATACTACAAGCTTTGCTTAGTTTGGGACTAGGTCAATTGGTGTCAAGTGTCCCATGATATTTATTTATTTATAATTTGCACCTCTAAAAAACACTGACGTAAATGTGAATCTGTTATCTTTTTTATCGATTTTTGACCGTTCTCTATCATTACATACCTACTTTTTGGAAACAAATGCAATTATGTTATTGTTGTTTTAGAACTTCGAATTTATATCCTTTCCTAAACATTAAAGCCACACGCTGCTATCGTAATCTTTAGGGAAATAAAAAAACCGTCGCTGAAAAGATGAAATTTTATCCGAAGACATTGGAAACTAGAAGTCGTTCAATGTAGTATTTGGTTGACAGCAATATTGCCGTAAATTGGGGTAATTATTAGAAAAGGCATTGTATGGGATCCAGTATCATCTAACTTTAAAAAACAGGCTTTTAGCTTGGGAAATATTTTCAGGGTCCAAAACAAAAGGTAAAATACCTACCTGTGGTACACCCACTGCTTGCAGCGTCGCTTGGTTTTTGTTTCATAAATTGCATTATACTCGTACTACCCTCCTAAGCCAAAAGGCTCTATCACAATAAAAAAACAGCTTTGAGTTATTAATACTATTGTGTAGCTTAAAACATTCTGCATCACATGGTGTAAATGACAGAAAAGCTTTTTTTTTGAGATAGCGCCTTTTGGTGTAAGAGGGCAGTATATTACTTAGAAAAAATATGAAGTATAAGAAGATTAGTTGTGCCTGTTGGGCGCTACAAAGATTTTTCCACCTACCCGGGAAATAAGTGTACTGTACAGTCGCAGTCGAACCATTTGATTCCTGACCCACCGTAGAACGTTCTCACAGTAAGTGTTAGTATGACTTTTTCTACTAAGAGGTTCTGCTCAGTTAGTTCGATAAATAGTGTCTGTCTGTCTGTCTGTCTGTCCGTCCGCGGCTTTGCTCCGGAACTATCAATGCTAGAAAGCTGTAATTTTGCACGGATATATAAGTAAACTATGCCGACAAAACGGTACAATTAAAAATTAAAAAATATATATTTTTATTTAATTTTTCCCATAGACGTAAAGTGGGGTGATTTTTTTTTCTCATCTAACCCTATAGTGTGGGGTATCGTTGGATAGGTCTTTTAAAACCATTAGGGTTTGCTAAGAAGATTTTTCGATGCAGTGATTTTTTTGCGAAATATTCAACTTTAAAGTTCAGTTGAGAATTATTAGTAGTTCATGAGTAAATAGCAGCCTAAGGTATAAAATATACCTAAACTTGGAAGATTCCGTATAAATTATCCTTAGAAAAATATAACTTAATTTTTCATAATGGCTACGGAACCCTATTTTGTGTGTGTCCGACACGCTCTTGGCCGGTTTTTAATACTTGGGTGGGAGAACGGAGAAAGAAACCTTGTTTAAAAGCATGAGAAGTATTTCGTCGGTTTACCTATCTTTGAGCAAATAAAAAAGATTTTATCTGTGGCTTAAGGTTTAAATGGGAAAAGGGCTCGTGCCTTCTTGTTTTTATTGCGTTAGGTAGATCGTAAATTAGCTTTTCTGACGATGTTAATTTGTTTCTTAGGTACCGCGTCCGTGCTCGCCTCGAAGTAGTACTAGCGGCTGGTACTATCGGCTCAGCACAGATTCTGATGGTGTCTGGAGTAGGTCCCACGGCGCACCTTCAGGAAATGGGCATCACACCAGTGCTAGACCTCCCCGTGGGATACAATCTCCAGGACCACATCACATTTTCCGGAAACGCATTCATCGTGAATGATTCCCGGCTCTGCGTGAACGATGTAAGACATTAATACAAGAAACCTTTGGAGGTTACGTTACGGAAATTGCTTTTAAAACGCGGGACGTTATACTTCCTTTTGTGCTTTTGTAGTCATCGAGTCAGAAGCTGACATCAATTATGGTGACAAATTCAGTCTCTCTATTCAGGAAAACACGATTGATTGTTCGTTTAAAATAGGTGACATGAAACTCGAAGTATTAGTTGGGTAATAAATCGACAATTACTGGCCACCGTTCAATAACAGGCCAGTTTACACTAAAAATGAATTCTGTAACCTATAAACAGAGTTCATATATTTAGACATGGTGTCGATTACTGGCCACCCTTCAATCCACCTTATACTAATCCACCACCTTACGAGTATATAGATACTAAAATGTATTCTGGTGACCTATATAAATATAATTATTTTTTAATATAAGGTGGCCAGTTATTGAAAGGTGGCCAGTAATTGACGATTAACCCTATCTTTGCTATGTGATCATTTAGCGAGCAGCCCTTCTGCGAAGTCCTTCCGGATCGCTGCCATCATTTTACTCGCTAAACCTGTCGCCAAGCAGCAGTACTTGCGCTAGTTGGTTCCGACGTGGATAGTAACATTGCCGGTTTATTACTAGCATATGATCTATTCTATTTTTAGGGTTCCGGAGCCAAAATGGCAAAAACGGGACCCTTATAGTTTCGCCATAGCTGTCTGTCTGTATGTCCGTCCGCGGCTTTGCTCCGGGAGTATCAATGCTAGAAAGCTTTAATTTTGCACGGATATATATGTTAACTATGCCGACAAAATAGCAAAATAAAAAAATTAAAAAAAAATTAGGTTAGGTACCTCCCATAGACGTAAAGTGGGAGTGATTTTTTTCTCATCCACCCCTATAGTGTGGGGTATCGTTGGATAGGTCTTTTAAAGCCATTAGGGGTTTGCTAAGACGATTTTTCGATTTAGTGATTTGTTTGCGAAATATTCAACTTTAAATTGCGAATTTTCATTAAAATTGAGCGTCCCCCCCCCCCTCTAAAATCTAAACAGGTGTGTGGAAAAATTTGAAAAAATTCAGGATGGTAGTAAGTATATCAAGCTTTCAAGGAAAACTATAACGGCTAAGTTTGCTTGAGAATTATTAGTAGTTTACTCTTGAATAGCAGCCTAAGGTATAAAATATACCTAAACTTGGAAGATTCCGTATAAAATACAAAATCCTTAGAAAAATATTACTTATTTTTTTCGTAATGGCTACGGAACCCTATTTTGGGCGTGTTCGACACGCTCTTGGCCGGTTTTGCTTTCATAGTATCGCATCTGAGAACCTGGTATCTCTTCTAACTAGAAATAAAAATTAATTACTTAGTCAAAAGTATTTTCGTTCGCGCATGACTTCATAACGGCAGCAAGAATTTAGTTTTTTTTTGTGTTTGAATTAAATAAAATGGTTTAGAAAAATTTATGCAAGAGTAAATAAATCCGATTTTTAAATCCGATTTTCGATTTACTAGGTAGAAGATGCTTGTAGAGTGGATTTAGTCTCATTTTCGTCATTACGAGGGTCATGTTAAAAGAAATTAGGTACTCCATGCTCGTTTGATTGATACTCGCCAGTTATACACCACCGTGAAGGCTAATTAAATAGCTATAAATTTAAAAATGGAATACTCCAGAAATCTGCGTAATATTTTTTTTTAAATATTTTTTCTGATTGATTCTGGCGGGAATTTGCGGTTACAATGGAACTTAGTCGACGTGATTTTCGAGTTATGATTTATTATGACTTTAAAAAGGGTTTAAAGCCCCAAGAATGTTTTGAACTTTTAACCACGACTTTTGGTGAGTCTGTTTGTTCTCGTGCAACAGTCTTTAATTAGTTTGCTGAATTTTAAAGAGGGCGGGAGAGCTTTGAAGATGAGGCGACTCCAACAAAATGTCGCCAAGCACGAAACACACAGTAACAAATGTTTGCCTCATTTTTCTGCAAGACAGGCCATATTGTGACAGTGGTGCTAGAGGATCAAAGAACTGTCAACTCAGAATGGTATGTGACAGTTTGTGCTCCACAGGTGCTGTCAGCTTGGTGTGACAAGCGGCCAAAGTCAGGAACCCAGCACCTGCTCTGGCACCACGACAACGCCGCCCCGCACACTTCTGCCAGAACACTCGACTATTTTAGTTCGAAAAATGTCACTATACTCCCTCACCCGCCATATTTTCCTGATCTGGCACCCTGTGATTTTTACCTGTTTCCAAAAATTAAAGAAAAATTAAAAGGAAGGCGATTTGAAACCAAAGAAGATGCCTTGGCTGCCTATAATTATGAAATTTCTGAGGTACCCAAAGAAGAATGGTCACTGACATTTTCCAAGTGGTTTAGCCGGATGAAAAAGTGTATAACGGTGAATACTTCGAAAAAATAGATAGCAATAATAAATAATAAACCTTGTAGTTTTTGAATATCTAATTTCTTTTGACATGTATACCCGTCTGAAGCTGCGTAGATGGCTACTTACATAAAAAAAAGATTAGCAATGACTTTGCAAAGATCTATGGTACCTAAACTAACATAGTAACTTCAGCTTCTACAGGTCATAGCAGTTTTAAATTCGGAGCAGTTTCCATCCAATGCCTCCCGAACCAATTTCGCTGCGCCTTGTGTGCCTCGCCGAAGCGCTAGCCTACATAGTAAATCAGGCAATTCGGAGCTTAATAGCGATACGGACGTTAGATTAAAATGACCTATCCCGCTGTTTGTAGCCTACGAAAGATATATTATTATAAATGCGAAAGTTTGTGTGTGTGTGTGTATGTTTGTTACAAACATGGAACATAGATAGCTGGACATCTGGAATAACACATAGGCTAATTTTTATCCCGATATTCCCATGGGATTCCTATCCCATGGGAATATCGGGATATACAATCTGGAAATAACAACCGCTGGGCTTTGAGTCATGAAATTTGGTATGTAGATAGCTGGATGTCATAACATAACACATAAGTAGGCAGGGTAGGGTAGGGTAGGGTCTCAGTTCTGTCCTTATTGATCCGGTACACCTAAAGTCGTGATTTAATTATTCGTTTTTGTTAATGGAATTAACTTCAGCACTGTTTTAATGCATAAAAGACATGTGTTTGGCGGATTGAGAGCATTACGTAATACAGGGTGCGGTATTTTGAAAGAGTCCCGTCCATGAACTCATCGCTGTGCTCGTTAGACAATCATAACTTGGCCCGTTTGCTCGTAGAATATTATCTTAATAGGAATCAGGGTATAGGAATCAGTAAACTATATTGAGGGCCTGTTTCACCACATGTCGACTAACTTTAAGTGTCAGATTAAAGTAATGCCGTCTTTGTTTATTCGGACAAAACAAACAGAGACGGCATCACTGATATTCGTCACTTAGTTAGTCGACAAGTGGTGAAACAGGCCCTGAATCGGATAACTCACGTCTTAAATCGAGTTTAGCTCGACATGTTTCGGGCTAATCCGTAGCCCTTCCTCTTGGGAGCAACGCGACTCGGCGGCTGCTGCAACCCGCGTACTGCGCGCCGCCGCTCTGTTCGCGCGACTACCCGACGAAACTGACACCGGCGCACAAGATACCCACGTTTTCATCGTAATTTTCATCATAATTATAACTGTCAAATGTAGGGTAGCAAATAACACTAACAACTTCGCTCTGCAAAGGTACGTTCACACTCACCGATGACGCAGCACGAGTATTTAACACCGTTTTCCAACTCGGAGGTAGGTACCGTCCAACCACTATCCCGGTTAAGAATCAAAATACCATTTTTTAAATCATCACCATCACCATCAATCGGAAAACGTCCACCGCTGAACAAAGGCCTCACCCTTAGAACGCCACAATGAACGACGACTCGCCACTTACATGGTGCAGTTATCCACAACTCTAATGTTCGGTGGAGATAGAGCAAAGTGACTATCCGAAGATTCGTAGTACCTACTTACAAGTGCGAGATTCATTTAGATCGAATTCTGTGGTCGGAGATCGGACCATAAACCAATTTCCCACATGAAATGTGTCAAATTCAACTACCATAGGTAATCTTATTACCGGACAAACACACAGACTTAGGGACAGGTGGAAGTAAGTCTAAGCCTGTTATATTTAACCTAACCAACAAAAAGTAGGAAAACCCCCGACTTTGTCACTTCAAAGTTCAATATCTCAAAAACGGCTGAGCCTATTTTGATGAAACATATCTAAGAACCATCGCTAGAAAACCTGATTTCAAATTAAAAAACCGCATTCAAATCGGTCAACCCGTTTAAGAGCTATGGTGCCACAGACAGACAGACAGACAGACAGACACACAGCGGTCAAACTTATACCACCCCTCTTTTTGCGTCGGGGGTTAAAAATTAATCCCCTGATGTTTTGACATTGGTCAATTCAATACAATTACATAATAACACTTGCGAATTAACCGATTAAGTTGTAATAGTCTGATGAGTGCCGCGATTATTCAACGGACGAGGTTCGTTTCTATAGAATCACCCAGCAGTGTTTAATGGGACAGCTCACGGCAGCGTCTCCGTTGTCAGCGGTGGCGTATATGGCAGGCACGGGCCCGCTAACTCTGCCGGGCGGCGCGGCAGGAATGGGCTTTACGCGCACGAGGTTCTCCGAGGACCACGCAGCCGACCGACCTGACATCGAGATTGTGATGGGCGCTGGATCCCTCGCTGGCGACATGTTAGGAGTACTAAGAGGTTTACTGGGTACGTATGATTTTGTTTTGTATAGAAACGATTAAAGATTTTTAATCAGAGTTTAAGATCAGCCTGAGTTTTAATTAAACATAAGTACCTACAGTCAAAACCGTTTATTTACAACGATATCGAAGGGACAGTAATATTTGGTCGTTAACACGGTTGATCATTATAGCTAGCCTAACCAGTGTTATCTTAGTACCATCAGCCAAATATGTGGTCTACCACCCTAAAGTTGATAAGCGTTTGCATGTCGAAAATACAAATTGAGACATGGATGCACAGAAAAACCAGAAAAAGAGACCAGCGCTGGTAATCGAACCCAGGTCCTCAGCAGTCCGTGCTGCGTGCTATAACCCCTACACTACCGCTGGACAGGAGTCTAGACACGAATTTCTCCTATGCACACATATCTTAGCTTGCTTTTTTCCACTATGCTACTTAAGCAGCAGCACTAGCGACATCTATGCCTATCCCCTATCTAGCGGTGGTGGTTATAGCGCGCAGCACGGATTGCTGAGGACTTGGGTTCGATTCCCAGCGCTGGTCTCTTTTTTTGGTTTTTCTGTGCATCCATGTCTCAATTTGTATTTTCGAGATGGTTTCACGGGATACCCGTAAAAGTAACGAATTTGGAGTTGAAATAAAAAAATGCAAAAAGACTCCAAAAAAACAAACCATAATCGTTTGCATTTCATAAAACAATAATGTCAATACGGTATTTGACAACTCCTGATTTTGCCACATCTTAATATTATTATGAAAAATATAGATAAACAGATGAAAAATATAGATAGGGTTCCTTTTAGCCATTACGAAAAAATCAAGTAATATTATGTGTGTTATAACACAATTAAAACACTTACTACAGTCTTAGAATCTATTACCAGAAAAAGAGAGTATCTTCACGGCACTTACGCCATTTTGTTGAGAAGCGCAGTTTTTCGGCAATAACTCAAAAACGGTACATCCGATCATGTTGAAACCAATTTTCGTTGAAAGTATTTATTAAGCGTTACCTTTCCATATTTTTGCGTATTTTTTGGACAAACGGTTTACAAAATAGAGGGGGGGGGCACAATTTTTGCTACTTTGGGAGCGATTATTTCCGTAAATCTTCACTTAATCAAAAAAGTTTTTGAGAAACCTTATGATCTTTTCAAAAGAGCTGTCGAACTGTGTGCCACACGTTGTTGCGAGTTAAAAAAATAATTTTCAATTTCTGTTACGTGTATGGAGTGCCCCCCCCCCCCCTATAAATATTTATTTTTGTAATTTAACTACAAAACTAAATAGCAGCTTTGACAAGACATCTGTACTCCAAATTTCATTGATATACATCTTGTAGTTTTCGAGTAAAATGCCTGTGACTTATGGACGGACGGACGGACAGACAGACAGACAGACGGACTTGACTAAACTATAAGGGTTCCGTTTTTGCCATTTTGGCTACAAAACCCTTAAAATGACAGAGCTGGCCGCGCTGGAAGCAAATAATCGTGGAGATGTGTACCATAACGTGCTCGCCGCGTGCACGCCGCGTGCTCGCCGCGTTTCCGCTCCGCCGAGGAACTGCCGGCAAAAACGCTAGTGTGCACAAGCTCTTAGCCAATTCCTCACGGAATACGCAGAATCGCCATGGATAATCCTATTTGGAAGAGGTCTCCAGTCGTTTTCCATTTGATAGTACATACAACGTACTATTTCTCAAAACTCGCCAATTGGTACCCGATACAATGGTACCCGGCCAATTTGCGTAGGAGTAATAAAATTTTAAATCTGGACCACATACAGCCATGCAATTGATCCACAAAAGTTTCCCCATTATTCCTTCCGATTTAGATAAATTTCGGTATACAAAGTTGGGTATATTGTTAAAAAAATTCGTACTATGTACTATTAATATCAATTTACAACCTGGCATTTAACTACCTGGTTATGTTACGATCTTGACATTCTACTACTTGGTTATTTTACGACCTTGACATTCTACTACTTGGTTATTTTACGACCTTGACATTCTACTACCTGGTTATTTTACGATCTTGACATTCTACCACCTGGTTATTTTACGATCTTGACATTCTACCACCTGGTTATTTTACGATCTTGACATTGTACTACCTGGTCATTCTACAACCTGGACACCTGGACATTTTACGACTTTGACGTAAGACGCCGGAGGGGAAAATTGGTACTGTAGGAAAAAAATAAGTCTTTCTTTTCGATGACAGCTGTAGCGGACAGATAAGACCCTAAGTATAGGTACTAAGTATTGATCGTAAATGAGAAACAAATACTTACTGTACATGTTTAGGGTAGAGCTTCTTTATAGTGGCTGGACACCCGACGGAGAAGGTGCCTACTTAACTGATCAGCCGATTTTATGCTTCATGTCGTAACAAAATTAAATCAACCGTTGCAAATGCTTTCAAGAACGATCGTTCGTGTTCAGTGTTACGACAACAATGTCTATCTATTTTGTTCCATATGAAACTCGATTGTAGTTAAACCAGTTTAATAAAGGTTAAATAGGTATATATCAGGACGCCTCTTTTCCTATAAAATTTTTAGGTGTGTAGGTGCCTAAACGGAAAACAATTTGGTGTTTTTGATTTCTTAACTTTGGCAAAATTGGGTGTGCTAAAAGATGATTGGGTACCTACATGCATGTCTTTTTTTTCTTATTTAAATGATGGCGCAGCCATTTTTTTTCTCGTCCAGTTTGCACGCGAGTAGGGTACCTACCACCTACAGTCGGCAGTAGAAGTGTATGAGCAGTTACGGCACTCAAAGTTATCTAGACAGGACTCTACTGCCAAGGTAACAAGAGTGTTTAGACCCTTTTGAGCACCATAACCGTTCATCTACTTTTGCTGCTGACTGTACGAGATATCGCGGCCTTATCTGACATAAGGAAAACACCACACACATTTTACTTCACACTTCCAGGTGTAACAGACGAGTGGTTCTGGAAGGTATACGGGTCGTTGCCCGTGCAAATGCGCCAGAGCACGTTCGCGATGAACCCCGTGCTGATCCGGCCGCGCAGTGTAGGCCGTCTGACGCTGCGCAGCGCGCGGTATTCCGACCCGCCGCGCATACAACCCAACTACTTCCATCATCCCGATGACATGAACGCGCTCAGGGAAGGCGTGCGATTGGTAATTATGCACACTATATTTATATTGTTAATTAATTTAAATTATAACAACCTAATACATGCCTATTACATCCCAACCTGTGGAATACCACCACACCCGAGCGAGACTTCCCCCGCTAAGTCTAGTAACATGAAGTTTTATATCGCTATTCACGGTGTAATTTTCGGGAATTTCTGTGAGAGTTTAGTGAAATAACGGAATTCCAATTCTACTCCTGGATATACGAGTATGTGGTAGGTACAGCAGGGCTACTACGAAACTCGAAACTCGAAGTTCGTATCGTATCGTCCCTCTCGCTCTCGTATTAAATAGGTACTATAAGTGTCAGAGGGACCGCACGACACGAAATTCGAGTTTCGAAGTAGCCCTGCAGGTTCGTGCGAGCGACTCCGGGGGTCAAATCTTCTACTCGTAAGAGTAAAAGGAACTGTTCCGCCTCTCTCCGATAAGTTCTCGTTATTTTATCCCTAGACTACCTTCAAATTCAATAGTGCAACGGAAGTATAATAATTTCCAAATCTCTTATTTTGGACTGCGGTTCCCAGCATAAAATCTGAATGGAAAGATATGTCATTGGCTTCCCCCCTCACATCTGTCCGAACACGATGAAAAAATAAGTTTGAGAGATTTCTGATTCTCAAAAATAAATCATTTTATTGGTTTTCTCAGACAGAGAGTATAATAAAAACGAAGGCGTTCCAGCGCTACGGCACCAAGCTTCACGACACGCCCTTTCCAGGTTGCGAGCACCTACATTTCGACTCCGACGACTATTGGGAGTGCGCTATCATGCAGACATCTATTACGTTAGATCATCAGGTGAATAACAGTAGTTTACTGTCTCCTCAGATAAAATTTTCATATCTTACCTATATCAATAGGAATAAGTTTGCCTTTGTACAGTCGCCATCAGATGTTTCGGAGTGGCCAAGCTGGTCAAAAATATCGGCACATGCACTCTATTATTAAGGTATTAGAGTTCATGTATCGATATTTTTGACCACATTGGCCGCTCTGAAATGTCTGATGGCGTAGAGTCACCCGATCTCTTTCTCTTGTTATCTGTTATACAACAGTTTTAAAATACTTACCTACATAAAGATATGGAACTGGGCGAAAGTGAAATCACCTTTACTTAATTAAATAATTGTGTTAAAAAGTAAATACAAGAGTCATTCACAAAGGTGGATCCACCGTTGTTGGCACGATGGGCATACCCACAACACAACCCTAAGGTAATAGACTTGTGACGAAACACTTTCACGGTCTATTGAGATCGATAGGCTAATGTATTGATGCGCGGCAAAATGAAATAATCAAATTCAAAAGTCGTTCATGCATGAGTCACGATTGTTCATGAGCGAGTTCGTGTCCAAGTCGCACTTGGTTGATTTTCGGGTGGCTGTGACCACAACCTTCTTTGACGGCTAGATCCACGCCGGGTAATGCACGTATTTTTTTATACCTTGGTAAAGAAACACACTGGCCTGAAACGTCCAGCATATGTACGAGTATGTCAAATATAAATACCTACGCAAAGAGGAAGTAGTACCTACGTGAATGGTCACTATGGCCAGTGATATTTTCATTAAATATGTCGTGGTGGGTTTGTATACGTTTAGCAACAAAAAATCACCATTTGACTTTTCAACAGTAGGTTAGTATTCTAAAAAATTCTAATCTACGAACGCCTAAAATATCATGTATGAAGGATTGGAACTGTATAATAATAATCTAATTAATGACATTTAAAAAATCATATAGGTATTATGTAAAAGTCTTAAAAAGCCATATTATAATAAAGAATTTAGCTGCATTGAAATGAGTCCTATAATTGTTTTGTACTGTATTTTAAACTCTTTATTTTAGATTAAACCCATGAAATTAACAGATAAAAAGATAATATTTTCTTACTGACGAACTCTACATAGAAAATTGTTTTTCTCAAACATGACATGAAATATTGACGTTATGTTACAAATAATAGGCCTAGAAGTATGAAGTATCGCGCTGCAGGCGCTGCGGCTGGCCTGCCTGCGCGCGGTCACTCTAGCGGCCTGCAAAGAGATTTCATACAACCTTGCAGGCCGCTGGCCGGCATTGCGACCGTCTTTTGTTTCAACGCGCGCTCTGCAACACGGCCCGGCCTACGCCCACCGCCAGCACCCCCCGCCCCGTAGCCGCCACGCCAGCAGCCAGCTCGACACGCGCGCACGCAACAGGGCGACCAGACTAGCGTCCCGCCATGCTTAATTTCTGGTTTTATTTTATTTCATGTCATGTTTGAGAAAAGCATTATACAAGCCTCGGCCGGAACGTGGGGTTGCCGGTCTCTACAGTAATGTAATGTAGGTACTGTTTTAGCCAGGACTATCTAATTCCAAGACGGGATTTTTATTTACATCCAAATTTATTATTGTTGTAAATTAATTAAACCCAAATGGAATATTGTCCATTATACATAAATTAGGAGCAAAATAAAATAAGCAATAAGTGAATGTTGTCTAAATTAAGTCTTAACTTAATATGTAGGCCCAAAACAAATGATTTTGGGTGGAAGATATACAATTCGTCATATTTCTGAGTGTACATAAATACAAGTGGTCGTTTAATTTTCGCCATACATCAAAATTTACCAATTTTACCATAGGACAAGGTTCCATTTCGACGATATTCAGGATGAACAATTTTCATAGGTATTTGAAATGGTATATTTTCTGCTTTGACGTATTATTTGATATCGAGTTATCCGTTTTCCATTTGCACCAAATGACAGTAAATCTCTTGTACCTATTCTGTTATCTATTATATGAGATAAATACCTAATAACTTTTCATTTCACTTTTAAGGTGGGGACATGCAAAATGGCCCCAGCAGGTGATCCAACCGGCGTAGTATCTCCGAGGTTGCTAGTTCACGGCATCAGAGGCCTGAGGGTAGCCGACGCGTCTATCATACCCCGTATACCAGCTGCCCACACCCATGCCCCGGTGGTTATGATCGCGGAGAAAGCAGCTGACATGATAAAGCAAGATTGGGGATTTGGGGACAACATGTGGAGCCCCTAAGAGTCACTTTACAAAACCAAATATTAGGTTTTAAGTTGTAAACTGAGTTATAGAGTGATTAGGTACACTTATTTTATCCAGCAACATTTATTTTAGGCTTGTTTCAATTCAAACTATCGTCGATAATACTGCAATGCCGCTTATCTGACTGGAGGCAAAATTGTACAGGAAAGCGTTGAAATTAAGTAAATAGTTTTGCCGCAAAAATACAAATTTGCTACTTTTGTAGGTTACGACAGCATTAGCCATTGTTGGTTACACGGCATAGCAGTTGTACCATCGACGCTATGTGATTGATAAATAATCTTATGTTCTGAAATATTAAGATTGTCAGAAGAGATGTCTATATAGGCTGTGATACTGTTTTTATGTGCTCTACCAGTTAGTATATTGTAAAACAAACAATTTAAATAAAGAATACTAAATGTTATCAACTATATTTATTTATGTACCTACACTTATATTGTTTGTAATTGTCATTTTAATCGGGAGATGGCCCAGTCTTTGTTTTTCTGTTAAGTTTCCTGTAAAGGAATGCCAAACGTTTCTCCAGATCTTTCCATTTAGTTGGCCTCAAGTTAGGTTTAGCTGTCTTTGCCCACATCTTCTTCTTTCTAAGGATTACCTGAAATGGAAATTATATTCAATTAGTTAAACAAGAACACACACACACACACACACACACACACACTGCCATCATTAATATTATCAAGAATTAATAGTAACAATTACAGTAATAACACGTTAGACATTATGCCCTCAGCCAAATGGTTTTGAGCATTTTTAAAGCTTTCATTACATAACCAGTAAGAATTCATTTATTAGATCTAGAATCATCACAGTTTTCCAAATAACTAAAGTCTATCTCTGGAACCATTGACGCATGCATGGCTTACCCCTTTGCATGCAAGTAAAAAAAGTTTTTTGCACCAATCCATATTTTAACAATATGAGGGGTTAGTCAAAGAATTGAACTATAGTTAAATAATGATAAATTCTTTATAGAACAACTGCTCTTTCACTTGTAAAAGTGTAAACTCTACATAACAACACTTAACCTTTTAACTGCCAATACGTTTTCATTCGTACATGCCCGTTTTGCCACCTACACTGAAACTATTATGACATTTTGTCTTAATTATAAGACTGCGGCGAAATGAGCTGGATAATGTTTGTCTTATAATTCAGACAATGGCAGTTAAAGGTTTAAGGGACTGAGCACTTTTCGACGTTATAGAGTGGTTGTTAAATGGAAACAAAAAATGTAAATAAACTTTCATCTATCCTCCTAAGTCCTTGCGTACTTTATAAAGGACTAATTAACACTAAGAATAACGGCCAAATATACTTTATAAAGTACAAATTGTTCATTGAATAAAGAATTCTGAAAATTTTGAAATAAGATCCAAAATAACAAAGCAGGTCAACCATGTCTAGGTCTTAAACGCTAAGTTTGTTAAAAAACGTCAGGACTCAGGAGGATAGTCTACTCGCCATGTTTACAGTTCAAAAATCTGTAAGCAACTGCGAATATTGCGATTATGAGAATTTGTAACAACTTGACAAAAGTGTAGTAACCGAGTTAAACACGTCTAAGTTTTGAATACAAAAAACAAAGACAAAATTTCTTCGAATCCCCGGCACTTCAGTCGAAGTAAACACATGCTAGATAATAAAACAACAACAACTGTATTACATAAACTTATGATATACATTATAAACATAAAACAGCCGGTGTTAACATACATGGTATTCTTGTTTTGCTTGAAAGCCCCTGATCCATGCCGGCAATGTGTACAAGGTCTTTACTGGATGTATGTCACCTTTTCCCAGGATATCTATGTAATCATTTTGTCCAAATAGGGCTCTCCTCTCAGTCCAAGCATTTATAGGTCTGTAAAAAAGGAACACTATGACATTTAAAAACTTATAGACTAAAATTGTAATAATAATGTGTACCTCAGAAAACTTGAGCTACTCTGTAGTATATTTCTTAGCAATGAGCTGGAGAAATTAATAATAATTAGGTTTACCTATATTCAGGAATTGGCAGAGCTTTCCCAACGGTACGGGGTAAGAGGCCTCCAGACCAAAGTTTTTCATTATAGCCATATCTCCGTACTAGTCGAGTTTTATCAGCATGATACCTAGTTCTGAAAATAAAATAAGAACAATTTCAATAGGTACTTTCAGTGACAGTGCCACACTTAGGTCATGCATGATATAGCATTTAAGATAAAACTCTAACGGAAGAAACAAAAATTACGATAAATTTATAGAATAATATCACAAGTTTTAGATAAATATTGGGACATTGTACAGTAATTAATTAAAAAAAAAAACTAACCTTACTACATTTACAGAGGGCCTCCAAAATGTTTTCAGAATTGTAGAACCTAACCACTCCATTTAAAAGCACCTGTGCTAGCTCGGCTAGCCACTTCAGTGCCAAGAAAATACCTTATTCCTAGCTTTCTACTTAGATTTCTTTCTTTCTGCCGTGGCTGAATGTGTGACTGTGACCTGTGAAGACTCCTTGACTGACAGTGACAGTCAGCAACTGACAGTTTTGTTTTCTATTGTGTTGTCGGTTGTGTGCTTGTTGTGTGTGTGTTGCTTGTGTGTTGCTTGTGTGTTGTGATCTGAATCTGTGGTCGGTTCGGTAAATATATAATACCTGAATACCATAGCATACGTAGTATAGTTAAAGCTCTTTGAGTATTTAGTGAGAAAAGTTTTTCCATGTCAGCCTTTATGACATTGACTTAAGATTAATTTTTACTCGGCCCGTGTAAAAACTTTATATCTCTTATTTATTTGTATCTTAGTCTGTGTATACATCAGTTGGCTCTATCTATATACTACACTACGAAGTGCAAATTAGCAAAGTGATAAACTCTAACTTCGTATCTTGCCGTCCCGCTGACGCTTATATTATTTAATATGAGTGAGAGGGACGGTACGCTATTGGTACGCTACGAACATAGATTTTCTAATTTTGAAAAAGGACTCCGTGGACTACTACCGACAGTACCGACTGACAGCACAACCCACCCACCGACAGAATTAAACAGGGGCTGTGGTGTGGGGCTACTACGGAAATCGTAATAGTTATTTATGTGGCTGGTGCATAATGAGAGGCATTAAAGTACGAGTGTGGTTTTATGAAACGAGCCGAAGGCGAGTTTCATAATAAGATCACACGAGTGTTTTAAGGCCTAATTATGTATAGCCGCATACATAACTTTATCTACATGCATATCATAAGTTTTCTATAATATGTTCAGATATGGCCTGTATTTTTAAGTTAGTGTTACTGATAACTAGTTTGAAGTACCTACCAAAGCTTAAATAAAACAGATAATAAAAAACCAAAGTTTTATTTATAATAATAATTATTATCTACATGCATGTCATAAGTTTTCTACAATATGTACAGATATCAGGGCTTTAAATACCGTTAAAAAGTGGTAACGTTACCAACTGTCAAACCGATTTAACGTTAAATGATAATTAACGTTAAACGATTTACCGTTACTTATACAACTTTTTACCGGTATACAAAATGGTAACGTTATCAGCTATTCATTAAATTAACGTTAATTCAAAAGTATTGTTAAATCATTTTAACGGTATTTATATTACTATTTACCGGTAAGCTTGGGTAACGTTAAATGGCAGATTATCCTCATTTATCGAGCGAGTATGCACGCGCTAAATTGGCAACACTCGGTAGCATAGCAAAAATTACCGATAGTGTTACTTGGTATCGTTATAATAATGTGAATTGGGTAACGTTAACAAGCCCTACAATGTAAAGTAAATTTACCGGTAAAAATAACGGTAATTAGGTAACGTTAAATAATGTTAAGTTATCAATTAACGTTAAATTTTAATACCGGTACTAGGTATTTTTATGATTTTTACCGTTATTTAACGTTACTTATAGTGTGAATTTGGTAACGTTAACAAGCCCTGGTTAGAACAAACTCCACAAAACTCGCCCACAGACAAAATAGGACAAGACAGACAAACTCCGAGCGAGTTCCTGAACCAACAAAATGGCCGATCTCCATTGAAAAAACTTTATTGAGATTTTTAAAAAGGAATTACCTTAAATCGTATGTATGTTATATTTATTACAATTAATGTCAACCTCACGGAATACATTTTTTTACCGGGTGTTTACATATACTATTAAGTAAATGCTAACAAGTCTCATAAGAATTACCCAGTATCAACAAAACTAGCAAGTTTCTTGTTTGTTTATTCGCTGTTGCTTTCCAAAACGCCTTGTTCATGCAATTCTGTCTGAATTTGTTGTTCTATTATCAGCACTAAAAAGATGAGCGAAAGCCAAAAAGTTAAGTAAACAAGTTGGGCGCGTAATTGCGTTGTTTACAGACAATGTCGTACAATCAAATTATATACCTACTCATTGCTTCCGGACAACTGATAAATCCTATGAATTTCAATATATCGTAAGAGGCGTACAGTTATTACTAAACTTGTGATTCGACATTAAATGTATTTTTATTATTGATAGTATTTACCGACATCAGAGCATTGTCTAATTTTATTCATAGCAGATTACGCAAGGATAATAATCGCATTGGGCGTGTGCATTGTTTATGTTTTAATGCGATCACTTGTTTTCTTATTCTTATCCACTCAGTCACAGTTCTCTGAGTTTAGTTGATTTGATTTAAATGAGCATACTTTAAGCCCTTTGTATTATTCTATTAAAACCAGTAGTACAGTAATTATTGTTATTATGTTACAAACAAAATGGCGCGCAATGAACGAACGCTCACTTTTTTGCCTTTTTATTGTTCAAGCTGAGACTTGTTTTGTACACAGTATGTCTTATGTAAAATTCAACAATTATGGTAGAAAAACAATTTCACACTCGAAAATACAAAATTCGAAAAGAACTTATCTGAACCCAAGAAAAAACTTGGGCTACACTTGAAGACAATATAAAATTTCCTGAAGAAATTAGTAAATTAATTTTGAGCCTGCCATTTACTTTACTATGTATTTATTTTCAGTGAAAATGTCTAAACGGGAACAAAGCGACCGAAATGAAAGAAAACTTGACTCTAGCGATTATGAGAATCTTATTTCTCAACACAGTATATTTGAGAGAACTAAGCACCAAGAACTGCCCAGTTTTCCTGGTTTTTCCAATGCAGAAACACAAACAAAGCCTGGTGATATAAAAGGGCAATCTGTACAGTCTGCTCTAGGTGCATGGCATTACAATCCCTGGTGGATGCTGGCTAGTACGTCCAGGGCCACCCCTTCACATGACGACTTTTCAGAAAATAGTGACCAAGCAAAAGTTAAACAAGAACCAAGAGGTGCTCCATCTCCCGAGCGAGATCCTCTACAAGGAGAGCTAGACCATTACAGAAGCACTGTGACTCCTCCTGTAGGATTGGATTCATTCTGTGATGATTGTTCTGATCCATTTTGTGACTCTGGTGCAGCAGTTTGTCGTAAACTGTTTCATTGCCCACATTGCAGGAAGAGTTACCCCACCATACTCGAATTTAACACACATTTGACAGGGGTACACCCAGCTCAAAAGCCATTCAGATGCCAAATCTGTTTGGAACCGTTCCATAAGAAATCACACCTGAGAAGACATTTAGATGCCAATCACACACGGAAGGATGTTAATAAGTGCTCAGTATGTTCCAAGTACATTAAAGATAAGAGCAACCTACGTAAGCATATGCAGGTTCACACTGGCCGCGTACCACAGAAACAGTTTAAATGTGATCTGTGCAACAACAAACGGTACATGTCACTGGACCGGCTCAATAATCACAAGGTGGTGTGCACAGGAGAAAAAGTGCTAAAATATTGTGACATGTGTCCCAAAGTATTTGACAATTCAAGGTCTTTGAACAGTCACAAAAAGGTTCATGCTAGAGAACTGAAGTGTGACAACTGCGGTGAACAGCTCCGTTCGCTAGAACAATTTACGAACCATAAAATGATTTGTCAGGGGCCATCAGAGGCTAGCGTGGGTGGTAGCCTGGGTGGTGGCGGCAGCGGCGCGGGCGGTGTGTCGGCCGGCGCATCAGGCAACCGCTGCTGTACGCAGCCTGGCCTGTGCGAGCATGACAAACCAGCGTACCTCAACATCCCCGGGTACGCCGCCGGACGCGTGCTCGACGCGACGCTCTCCTCTCTTAAATCAGAGTTGAACTGATAAAAACTTACAAACATGTACATAAAAAGGGTATATAACTGATTTCATTTTTTACATGATTACCAAATAGTTAATTCAATGACAGACAACAAAAAACAATTTTCATAATTGAGAATTTCACAAGACTGATGCAAATATCCCGCCTCACGACTTGCTTTATTATTACCATTTAAATTTAGGGTTTAGTTCATAGTTTAATACAGTTAGATTAAGCATTGTAGCTACGATCTTGACCATGTTCAAATATATGAAAGATGGACAAAATAATTGTTGAAAAGAGACACTGCACTATATTTTATTTAAGTTTAGACATATATTTGAATATGTTTAAATTGTTATCAGGCTATAATTTTATATCTTAAAATTAATACACCGTTAAGTAAATTGTTCCACAAAAAGCTTTATTATAGGGAATGAACCATTCACCATGTGTGAAACAACAAATATATTTTTTATTTGACTTTAATGTTGCCTCGACTGATTTAGAGTTAAATGTTTGTGCAGTATTAAGTTAATCATTTTTTTTTTCTATTTCGAAAGATTGAACTTTATTATTTGATTAGATATTAAGTTTTTTGTAATAGAGTGGTCTGTGGATATTGTAAGTTTAACCAGTAAATGTTTAGTAAACACACTTATTAATGGGGTTAAATACACGACTTGTTTTGTTTCTGAGAAGCGCCTAACCTTTTCATTGTAATTTCAGAATTACCTTTCGAAAGAACCTTATATAAACCAAAATGTTTTGGGACCTAATCATAATCACTACACTTTGAAGTCTGATCTTTAAACAGCAAAGCTAAATTTCATGTGCCTCTGTGCATTTGTCATGAGAATTTTAGACAAGGTGCTCAAAAATAATTGTTTTTCGTTTTTAATGGGATGGTGTTATTATTATTATTATATTGTACACATTGAGCAGCCTGGGCACTTAAATATGTGATGGCAACTGCACGAGTTGCAGAATAAGAATTTATCACAAGAGCAGTTGATTTGATGGCTAATATAGTGTGTCATAATTGGTTGGATTATTGAATTCAAGCAAGGGCTATGTATGACTATTCTGCTAGCGTGTATTACAACCCTACATAACCCAATCCAAAGACAAACTATAAACATTCAAGTTTAAAGTTGTTTCGAAACATTATCGTATTTCTATTTCGAATATTTTTTACTATTCAAAAAGTTTACATGTGAAACTATTTTTGTTTCATTGAATTAGATAAGAAACTGTAAAGTGCAATGAAAAACTAGGCATAGCCTTGAACATATTATGGAAAATAATTGTTATGTTCTAATTCCAAAATATTAATTTATTTTTGTGGTGTTATACACATTATAACTGGAATAATAGTTATATAATGTATGTATAGTTTAGTCTGTATTTAACAGTCAGCATAGAAAAATTGCATTTCCTTTTATGTCCTCTGGTCATTACCATTTTTTTTACCATTTTACTGCTCCACATTCTAAGCCACTGATGGCTGTACTCGGAGACAGTATTAATATTTGTATATCTCATTAGTGCTGATTTTAGTTGATCAGATTTGAAAATAGAACAAGATAAATATATCTATTAGGGTTAACTGATGTCTCGGGACGATCACGATCGTTAATTTGGGACCCGCTTAAGATCGAATATTTGTTATTTTGTATGACAATTCAAAGGATTTTTTGACGAAATGGGTCTCGTGACCGTACAGCAATAAGTCCACTAGTGTACTTTTACCCACTGTGTGTTTCAGAAAAAACAGAATTATGTAAAATTTGTTTTACCACTGGAATTTTAAATTATTAAAACAAATCTGAATGTAAAAGCTACCTAGCTACTAAAGTACATACTAAGTTACATTAGTACATTATTGTTTATTAGTTGAGTTATACTTATATGAAGTTCTGTTAAAACCTATATGTTGGATACAGAAAAGTTATTTTTAATTTTTAATGGATTTACTTTGTTGTGTGGTTCAATCTTGTGTTCATGTTTGAACTTTTTACTCGTATAATGGTGTACCTATTGTACTGAAAACTTCTTCCCTTGGGATTACAATGCAATAGCATACAAGCCTTAATTCATATATTATAGAGCTCTTGTAATGATTGTACTAGATATTAGTAAATTACTTAATTCCGTCATTTTATGACCAGGAGTAGATACCTGATCTTAGCAGTTTTTATATCATTTTAATCGTATATCATTAATATTACTTATAGGTTTTTAAACGGTACCATATTGTAATGCTTGTCCAAATCAAATTAATATCTATGAGCATCTACCGCAAAGCTGTTCTAAAGAAAAGAGTTTCAAAAATATCCTCAGACATGCTATCGTTATTGACGCAAGTAACTACGCTTTCCTCTAAAAGTGGGAGACATGATGCTTTTCTCACACCATGCAATTGGCTCATTTAAGCCGACGCGACTGAATCGACATTCAAAAACGAAAATTAACCGAATGTGTCTTCCGAGCGCAGCGATAACTCCGCGGAAGAGAAACATTAGTGTATGAGTGAGTTAGCTTAACGGTTTGAGAGAAATATCCATCAATAGGAAATATAGGAAAGTTGCTCTAAGCTAGTCTACAGCTAGACACTACTTGCGTCATGTCACATCACGTCAGAAGCATAATTGGTATCATACATTTAATTTAGTATGTCTAGAAACAAATTAGTGTGATGTGTGGCACAACTTGTATCGACACAATAGACTTTCTAGATTAAGTCTATCTCGATAGTATGTCCGTGACAAACACTATAATTATCATCCAATGTCTTGAATTTTGAAGCAATAAGTTTAAATAGTGTAATGTGTAACAATAAACAACATACGTTTTTCCGCATGAGGCTATCAATATTTAAGCGGTAACTCTTTGCGATCAGACTTCGGAGTCTCACTTAACTTATTTTTTTTAATATAAAATTGATCGAATTATTCTTTGTTGTACCTTTTTAAAAATATATATATTTTGAGGCTTTTTTTATGAAATATTCGTTTGTTATCTATTTACAATTGTTTAAATTCATATTTAGCTTCCGAGGTAAACATATTTTGTAAGTTTAGGTTTAGATTTAGTTATATACATTAGAATTAAGTACCGATTTTTAGTTCTGATACTGCTGAGTGATTCGACTATTGATGCAAAATTTTATTGACCCCACCAGTAAATTAGTTTAAAGTATGCAAATGCCAAGTACGCGATGTACATAAAATAATTACAACCTTATCTATGTCCATTTCGATGCCAGTAATCACGCGGGCTTTTTAATTAATCTGAAATCTTAGTTAGGCTGCCAGGACCACTAAGCGACACTTAACTAAACAGAGTTATATGAATATGTACCTACCTACTAGATCACATACAATGCAATATCGCAATTCCGCGATCCAACGGAAGTTAGTTTCGCCCCTGTACCACTCAGGCGGTCGCGGTTCTGACTAGAGGCTCATACTCGAAACTAGTACTAGTGCTAGTGACCAGCATGCGAACTCAATAGTTGTACCTTTTTAATGCTTTCATGTATAAAGGTCGGGGTTGCTAAACATATTTGTTAATTTGAGGAATATTATACCTTTGTAGGTTTATTTATTATATGTACTTGTTAAAATAACCTTACTTCCTTGTTTAGCCAATAGATTGGATACAAAATAAATAAAAAAAATTAATGATAAATCTTTTCATTATTCCTTAAATTGACGAGTATACGATGAAAACTTGTTATACTATTTTTGACCCTAGATTAAATTTAAATGAAAGTTTTAGCAGCAACAGAACAAATAGTATTTTTAGCGCCTGACAATTTACTATTTTCTCTGCTTAATAATGCTTGTTGTATATTATATCATTATAACTTAACATATCAGTCAAAGCCACCCAGTATTCATTGCCAATTGATGGACTCACGTTTGACTGTACGGCCAAAGTTACAAAAAATGTATACACAACCAGTTATAAGTTGAGTGCAATATGTGCATATATAATATGTTAAGTGCATAAAGTAGTGTATAAATATTTTTGCAACTTTGGCCGTGTCGATATCTTTGCATTTGACTGTACGACCCACTTCATGTCATGGTGCGTTCAAACAATGCAGTCATCGTTATACTTATAAATATAAACCTTTTATTGGTCTACTATAGATATTTTTTCGATTTAGGTTTTAGGTTGAAATTTTTACGGAAAAAACAAATGGCTCAAAAAAATTTCAGTAACTGTACTTTGAAAAAACTTGTAAGTACTAAAAATTTTGCATACAGTGGCGCTATTGTCGTGTGTTCCATAGGTTCCATAAAATATAGCTGAAGAAATTCTCCCAAATTTAAACTTAAGTAAATGAGGTAAAGTGCAACGAGAATTGAAATCACCTGCCCATGTGCGCCTAAAATTGCCATTATTATTTTTTTGGCCTCTTTACTCGAACTATTGCAACATAAACCGGCCAAGTGAGCGTCGAGCTACACACGCAGTAGGGTTCAGCTAACTTGTTTGGGACACGCAATTTTTGAAGCCTAATATTTTGCAAACAGGGCTGAGAGAGCTACTACGAAAATCGAAGTTCGTATCGTACCGTCCCTCTCACTCTCGTTTTAAATAACAAGCGCCAGCGGGACGGTAAGACACGAAATTCGAATTTCGTAGTAGCCCCTCGAAATGTTCGTGGCACGTACACAAAAAACAGGGTCGAATGACATTGTAATAATCATCGAGCTAAACCGTACCTAGCCCTATAAATCGTATTACTTACCTACTTCTGCCAAATTAATAAACACTTATAATATGTACACACCGACATTCAGTACCCAAAAACATTTCAATTTTCGCTTAGCATCGCCGATAGAAGTGCACCTCTACCCTAGTTATAGGGGTTTCCCCTTATTGTTGATCGAGGGGACCTATTTTCTTTCGTATACTTGCATATTTAACGAATAATTCACACTTGGGAATGTTGATATCACAATATAATTACACCTTCCGGCGGTCTCCTATTTATAAATAAATAGTGTATTATCAGAAATTAAAGGGCTGTTTCACTACCCATTAATTATTTTTATTTGACGAATAAATGTGATGCCGTCTCTGTCTATTCGAACAAAACATACAGAGAAGGAATCATATCTATCCGTCAGATACATTTAATCAATGGATGGTGAAACAGGGGTTAAATGTCGCTTTTGTGTTGCTGAGATACTAACTGCAATAATAAAAAAAAACATTATTTTGCATCGGTGGTTATAATGGTGTGGATTTTATTTTAAAGGTAGGATTAAGAAAAAAATGTGTTCATATGAATTTAGTTTTGTCATAGAATATTTAGCACTGTAATTTTTTCTACTCGACTGTAACGTTCGACTTACAAGTGGGCAGCCTGGGCTATAATAAACAGCTTTTTCATCACACTTGCTCGTAAACAGTGTCATAACATGCAGGCTACCTTGGTTGCAACCCCCCAAATAAAACCCTCGACCTTAATGTGCTTGTCATGAAGCCCAAGGTCGGTAAATGAGCCAATGTGCGTACTTGTACTGCTGCGCCGTGCCGCGTGCCCGTGGCCCGTGCGTGCGCTGCTGTAGCAGGACTACTACATGGACCACCACATGTACACGCACGTAGCGGCGCATGCTGAGGGAGGTAGAAGGCGGCGCTACCAAGAGCACAGCCTAAGGTATCGCCAATATTTGGAACAATTAAAGTTTTTCTTTTATAAATATAAAATTTTACTCGCAAATGTGATGAAAAACATTGTATGTCGCACGGGCGGTACTAGAATTACGAACATCGACTCATTAAAGCCCTCAGTCTTCGACTTCGGGCTTCTAATAGACTCTCGTTCGTAATTCCTTATTTACCGCCCTTAAGACACAATGTACTATTAATGTCCTGACAAATCTGGTAGTTTGTATCTTAAAGTTGCAATTCAGTGAAGGTGTTTTGTATCTAATATGCTTTGAACGTCAGGCTATAGAGTGAGTTATTTGCACTATTATGTATTGATCTAATACAATAGCAATACGAAAATATATTAATGCATACTTTTATCACCAATAAACAAGTTTCCTTACTGTTTGCATGTTCTATGATTTGAATTTTTTGAATGCCCTTTGTAACTAATTTATCGTGGATAGTTTTCAATTAAGGCTCCAAACCGATGATCCTGTCAACTCCGGCTTGCTGGATCTGCGCTAGTTTTCCTTTAGTTTAGTCAAAGGGATTACATATAATCAACTTCATGTGCAGCCTGCGTCAAATATGAGGGAGCATCCAATGTAACCAGATAAGTCGGACCTCGCTCTATCGCCATAACAATACTACGTTACGATATATCTGACGCTGATTATATACGGTTAGCATCCCATTCTAAAACTGATTTATTAAATAAACCAGGCATAGGTATAATAGTACAAACCAATTCACAAGAGCATGAATAAATTTAATGAATGATTGTGTGCATCACAAAATGATAAAACAGGTTCATTCAAAAAGTGATTGTCTTGTTTTTAGAAAATCTCGTTCATGTACCTAACCGCCCATGTAAGTAAAAAAATCCCTATACTACGATTATTTCCACTTTGATACTCATGATGTCTCGGTTTAAATCGTAATGGTAAATTACAAACAAAATACTATTTGTTTTGTTTTTTACTATTAAGCATTTTACCTTATCCAATATACAAAGCTGGATTAGACGTTGTCGCGGCCATGATCATGACCAAATCTTGATTTCAATCATTGTAGGTAGAAAGTGAGTGTCAAAGTGGAGAAAATCGTAGTGTACGTACGTCATAGATGAGTGTGTTACGTATACGTAACCTTGTTTGCATACTGACGCCGTGAAACGCGAACAATGCAGCGAGACACCTACACAGGAAGAATCTGAATCACGTACCAGGGTTGGAACCTTTTCATAATCCATTTCGCTAGATTTTCTTTGGCAGATGCAAAGCATGGGATGTCATCGTGACATTAGTAGCACTAAAGCCCTGCCCTGGTACGTTCTTCAGTTTCCTCGACTGTTTGTATGAATTTTCGCCGTGATTGCGCGAATTGCGGCGTCAGTGTGAAAACAGAAGGGCTACTATGAAGCTCGAAAATCGAAGTTCATATCGCAGTCTCCCTATCACTCGCGTATTTTAAATGACATAAGCGTCAGTGGGACGGCAACATACGAAGTTCGAGTTTCGCATTTCTTAGTATAGGGCCAGGTTATAAATCATCTATAAATGAAATAAAAAACTCCATTATAGTAAAATATTTGTAACGAATCGTCTTTACCTTCCCTGTCATGTTTTACTTGATTAGTCCTTAATAATGTACCTACCGATTTTTGTACAATTTTTATTTTTAGGGTTCCGTAGCCAAAATGGCAAAAACGGAACCCTTATAGTTTCGCAATGTCTGTCTGTCTGTCTGTCCGTCCGCGGCTTTGCTCAGGGACTATCAATGCTAGAAAGCTGTAATTTTGCACGAATATATATGTAAACTATGCCGACAAAATGGTACAATAAAAAATTCTAGATTAGATTTTTTTAGAGTACCTCCCATAGACGTAAAGTGGGGGTGATTTTTTTTTTCTCATCCAATTTTGTAGTGTATGTGGGGTATCGTTGGATAGGTCTTTTAAAACCATTAGGAGTTTGCTAAAACGATTTTTCGATTCTGTGATACTTATGTTTTCAAAATATTCTACTTTAAAGTGCAAATTTTCTTTAAAATCGAGCGTCCCCCCCTCTAAAATCTAAACCGGTGGGTGGAAAAATTAAAAAAAATACAAGATGGTAGTAAGTATATCAAACTTACAAGGAAAACTATAACGATTAAGTTTTCTTGAGAATTATTAGTAGTTTAAGAGTAAATAGCAGCCAAAGGTATAAAATATACCTAAACTTGGAACATTCCGTACAAAATACGAAATCCTTAGAAAAATATTACTTATTTTTTTCGTAATGGCTACGGAACCCTATTTCGGGCGTTTGCGACACGCTCTTGGCCGGTTTTTATCATGAATGTACGTACTTGTCGATGTGTGTACTCGTAGTCAAGGAAACTGAATCACGTACTAGAGTGGAACCTTTGAGCTACTAATGTCATGTTGATATCCCATACATTTGCCAAAGAAATCATAGTGAAATTGATTATGAAAAGGTTCCACCCTGGTACGTGATTCAGTTTCCTCGACTGTACCTAACATTCTCATGAGTCATGACTATCCTATTATTTATATGTTCTATGGTTTTTAACCACAACCAACATATTACTTTTTCGCGGCATGTGTCTTTTTACGGGAACCAGAATATCAGTTGACCACATGTTTCCACTTTTTCGCCTAACATATAACAAAATAACAGTAACAAAGGTGAAAAATTGTACATATAAATCTTAATGTAGAATTCTAGACTAAGTAAGTAGCTCTTCAAAAAACATACTTTGTGATTTTGTCAAACTTTATATTGATTATATACAAGTATAACTTAATTTATATTACAACCCTCCCTCGCTTCACTGACATTTTAATCTTTTTCGTTTTCTTCTCATTCTTCTTCTTAGCAATATTTTCTTTTCTCTTGGTTTGCCTTGCCTCCTTGGTCTGTTCAACGCCTTGGATCCTGTTGTCCCACTGCTTTTTACTCTGTTTTTTCTTTTGTTCCTGTAATTGTTTAAATAAAGATTGATAAACTAAGTTTAAAAAACTATGTTTTATATATTTTTTTTACTGCTCTTGTATATCTCTTAGGAAAATTTCTATTCATAACCAGAATTACTAGAACAGATTCTTTCTTAGGGATAACTTCGTTTTTGTACTAATTTTGTTTATTATTGTACTTTAAAAACTGTTATGTGCAATAAATTGTACACATACAAGTATGTATATATATATATATATATATATATATATACATACATGTATCATAATGCTTTTGGATTACTCTGTATTACAATCTCAGTAATAATTCCAAATATGATAAATAAATTCCAAATAGTTCTGCTAACTATACAATTTATCTGCAGCTTTGAGCACATAATCCAATAGATATGACAGCCTGTTGCTCTTTGCTTTAATTGTTAAATACGGTTTTGGTTAGATATGGCCAACTTGGCAACATTGACATTCCCAAACTTTTAGAAAAGGCTATACAAATATAAATCTTACCCTTTTTTGAATTGATTTCTTCAGTAAAGTGGGATCATCTTTGATCTTTTGTCCCTCAGCTTTTTGTAAAATAGTCTTCCACGCAAGTTTTTCTTTGAGTTCCTTTACTTTAGACTTATCCTCGCTTTGTTCTAACTGGCGGAACTTTTGTTCTTGTTGTTGGATGTGTTCTAAGATTTTCTTGGGATCCTTTTCAACTTTTTGTATTCTTTCTGAAATTTAACACATAAATATCTACTAAGGTATTAATGAGAAATTGAGTGACATGAAACAAAAATTGCATTAACCATTTTTATGATATTTATAATATTTTTACAACAAAACAATACATGTATAATATTAAATTATTATTTTTTATAGAAGACTATACAAGTATCTCAAAGTTTGTCAATTGTGTTTGTTTCTTTTCTTTTGTACAATAAAGAGTTTACATACATAAATACTATACAGGGTGGAAAGAATCAATGGGCCCTGGAGGGCAGCTCAACTACCTTAAATACTTTAGTTAGCTAATTGTACTGAAAGGAAATACTCCTCTATTTTTAAAATTGAACAAAACTGCATTCAAAGATCGTCTAAACTTCGCTTGTCTCACCCGGGAATCGAACCACCTAAAAATTTTAAAAAATAAACACTCACTATTTTATAATTCAGATTGATAGGATTATTATTCAGGATAATTTTTATCTAATAAACATTTGGCCTTACACAATGTTTCCTTTCAGTACAATTAGCTAACTAAAGGATTTAAGGTAGTTGCCCTCCAGGGCCCGACTTATTTTTCCACATTGTATAACATCTCCAATACTTAAATACAAAATGTATCAAACCTCTTTGCCCAGTGTTTGCAAAATCAAACTTTGAAAACACAAGTTTCCCATCAGTGTTAAAAATTGGCTTTGCAGTGTTTGTTTTTTCTGTTTTTATCTCTTGTTTAACCACAGGTGGCTTGTCTCCTGTTGGCTTCACTCTACTCTTATTGATTCTATCTCTCTTTTTAATCTTTTTGTTCAATTTGCTTGCTAGGCTCTTCTTGGCCAACTTGCTTTTCAGATGGAAATTGTTCTGAGATTTGATTTTTTCCAGCCTTTCCTCCAATTCTGCAATGGTATTTGCGCGTTTAGGAACCTGTTTTTCTTCTTGTTTCTCATTACTATTGTACATTTCAAAATCTTCATCTGCATCATCTGAAAAATAACAAACACAGTTGTTGTACGCACATTTATTGACTCAGATACGTTGCTTTGCGGAGGTCCATATCAATGAACTAAAATCAATTACTATTTGCTCACTCACAACTTTCATTGAGGCACCCAAATTTTCATTGTAGGGGAAAACTTAGTATGGTTCCTTTTATTTTTATCCATAGGATAAAACCACCCAAGTGAGGGTGCAAGCCTCATTGGTAGTGTCTAGCATATCAACGAGTTTGGTGTAGATGGTGTGCTCACAGAAGGTTTTTCTTTAGAGTGGCATAGACTTAGACGCTGATAGACCATCATGGCCTGCACAAAAACATACTGGGCAGTGCAAAATGTGGGTGTATTCGCAATAAACAAACATCATCTTTGGCCTATACATGTTCCATTGGTGGGCAGGGCCTCCATTCAGAATGAAAGGGTTTAGGCCAGCAGTTCCCAACCATTTACAAAAGCAGACCCCCTAGCACGTCCTTACCACTGTCCATGGACCCCTAAAAAACTTTTACTTCTAACATTCAATTATATACATATAATAAAGCTGAAGACTTCGAAAGTCTGTACATGGAAGACATCTGAAAAAAAGTGGCCTGGGGATACTTAGAATCGATAACAGAACATGTTCCAACAGTTTTTAGAATTTTTGTCTGTTTATCGTTTATTTAACCGTGCATAATGTGAGAATGGCTGAAACGGATTTTGATGCAAACTTTACTAATCTGTCGAGAAAATCCCTGGCCTGGTTTTTTCAAGTGTGCTACTACTATCGAGTACCCTGCTAAACTATCTGCTGAAATTAATGTTGTATGTGACATGACATGAATAAGCCACTGAGGAAGGATACACTCGAAAACATAACCCTCCTACGGGCAGTCGCGTGATTAAAATAACATTTGTTTTTCAAATTTATGAACATACCTTTAAATTCATAATGATTAATTCTAATAAGGTCGCAACACTATCGCATTTCTGAGCTGTGCATTCAACTTGTGCACTATCTGAAGTTCTCAATTCACACTGAACTTTAATGGTACAGGCTGTACCAAGAAGCTCATATTAAATTTCAAATGACATTTCACAGATCTTTGTAATAGAGCAATAGTATACAAATGGAATAGTAAACAAGGAGATTCAGATCCTGATTTCTGACATCTTTTGAACTGATTCTGACACAGATTTTAAAACAAAAATACAATAATTCGCATAAGCAAAAATTAAAAACGCAAATCACAAATACATTAAAATAGGTTATATGACCAATAATTTGCAAGCAATATGCCACCAGGCATAGGGTTATTTTAAGTTCTTAAACAGGTAGTACTAAATTTTTCTAGTAAAAAAATTGTGAGAGTATTAATGATTATATTGGCTCTTATTGATACCGAGTTCCTGTGTTGCAGAGGTTGATGATTTGGTGTCCTGATATTTTATTTTTTATGCATTTTACTAGATTTTTTCGTGTCATTACTTTTATTCAGTGTTTTGACAATTCCTAATTCCTGCCATACAAAAATTGGAAAATATAAACAAACCTTTCCGTCGTTATATTACTAATTGTGAAAAACAGCTCAGACTAGCAAGAAAAATCTTCTTTTTTTGCGTGTGTACATTGCGATGCCTTAAAGCCAACGAGTTTGTAGTGGTCAATCATGCGCCGCAATGAAATGCAACTTGCACGATTTTTCTTGCAAGTTAAACTCAGCTTTAGTAACGAAATTCAAAAGCCAAATTAAACTATAAATACCTCTTGTTTGCTGTGGTATGGACAACACAGAAAATATATTTTGCAAAAATAAAAATTCCTTGTTAAGCTCTGCTTTCAATTGCTTAGTCTTCATGGGTTTCTTTTGAACAGACATTGTGTAGGTTCGGTGGCCCAGCTAGAAATAATAAAATTAATGTACACTTGATGTACACGCTGCTCTTATTCAGTCAAGAAATTACCCACACTATTTTTTTTACCTAATACTCGTCTCGATTTTGTTTCGATTCAATATAATCTATTCAAACGACACAGTTTGTTTAATGCTATCTTAATTTTACCACGCGCGAATTTAACTAACCAAAGTTTTCTCAGAATCGCTCACTGCCTCGCTGCGCTGCAAGCAAAGTAACGTATGAGTATCAGTGACAGTGACAGTTCTTTTTTTTATCCTTCTTAAAATACAGGCAACGGGAACTAAGCCCATACAGCAGAAACTTACATGCTTGCTTTTTTCTTAAGTCGATCTATTTGACCGTTTGAATCAACAATTACCATTAAAAGATCATAATAACATGATAACCACCAATACTTGACTCAAGCATAAATCAACATACTTCAAAAAACGAAAGTACGAGATTCGAAAATCAAAGTTGAATCGTACGTTCCTCTCAATCTCGTATTAGATAATACAGGGTTTCTCAAAGTGGGGCACGCGAACCCCTAGGGGTTCGCTATTCGACGGTAGGGGGCTCGCGACAAGTTTACGTGATGGTGGCTGCAAGACTGGTAAGATGATTAAGATTTGTTTTTGGAGTCTTTATGTATTTTTATTTCAACTCAAATTTGTTACTTATTTCTTTGTTATTTGTTGTTGTTTGTTTCAGTTTGTATTTTCGTTGGCAAGACGATTCTTACCTATATTTGTTACCTTTTATTGAAAAAATAATATACTTACATTATATTATCATGATGTTTGAAATAAAAACTTAGTTTCTATATTAAATACGGATTTAAGACGTGAGTTATCCGGGTCATTATTTAATATGAGTGAGTCTCACGGTAGTTTTCATGTTCAAATTAGTTCGCTGTCGTCTAGAAACTTTAACAGGGGTACGTGGAGCATAAGTTTGAGAAACCCTGAGATAATAGAAGCGCCAGCGGGACGGCAAGATACGAAGTTCGAATTTTGCACTTCGTAGTATAGAGTATAGGGCTAGTTTACATTATTCCAGTAAAAGTAAAAAACCATTCCAGTAGGTAGCATGACATTAGGCCGTATTGCCTAAAGTTTCTGACACTCGCGATCGCAATCAAATGACAGATTTCGCATACAAAAACTGTCATTTCATTGCGATCCCGATCGTCAAAAACGTATATAGGGGGCCGTGCCCACCCCTGTATTGGTCCAGTGCCCATCCCAGGATGTTTGGGCTACCAATTCGAAATTCTACAACACTGATATCTTCACACAAAAATCATGCATGTCAGAAGCCAGCCCCCCCCCCCCTGAAAAATAACGATGATTGCGTGGGTGGATAAGGACCACTGTTCGAGCATTTCAACCGCCTCAATTTTCGTGCCACGTTTCGTTTTATTTATAATATGAATGGGCTGTAGAATTTGATGACATTTTCGATTATTTATTATTTTAACAATTTAATTTTGTAACAGAATCTTCTACCATGTCATCAAAAATATATGACCACGTAAATCGAATAAAATAAACGCTCTGAATAACCTGGCCGCGCCACGATTCTAACAAACAAGTAAACTACTTGGACTGGAATAATGTAAACGGGGCCTAACTATTGTGTTATTAGCACATAAAGAGCAAATCAATCAAAAATCAAACATCAATCAAATCAAGGGGTGATAAGGGGGTGACTGTTGGGTGACTGACACTCTTTCCCGGCCCGGATACTACCGGTATAGAAATACAGACCCCGTTTTTTGTGTACACGCCACGAATGTTTCTATAAACTGAGGGGCTACTACAAAATTGGAAAATCGAAGTTCGTGTCGTTCCGTCCGTCTGACGCTTATACTATTTAATACGAGAGTGAGAGGGACAATACGATGCAAAAACAGGGTCGGTGTTATTCGGGCCGGGCGGGATAGACTGCAGGGCTACTACGAAACTCGAAGGTCGTGTCGTGCGGTCCCTCTGACATACTATTTAATACAAGAGCGAGAGGGATAGCACGACACGATCTTCGAGTTTCGTAGTAGCCCTGCAGTATCATGTCAATGATGACAATTATGGTTAATCAATGTTGTAAATAATTTTGAATTTGTCAATAATGATAATGCTATAAATCATAGGAGTGGGAGTGAATATGGAGTGAATTTCTCAGTTTCACGCGATCCTAATACAGCAGAAAGCTAGTAAATCAATATTTAGATTATAGGATTTGAGGTCCAACAAACCAAACCAAATAAAACGTAGGCAAGACAACATTGGAAACATAATGCATTTTGTTTTCACGGTTGTTAAGTACGACGGTTAAGTAGGTAAGACAAATGACTCCAAACGGAACAAATTCGATCGTATAATTTTACACATTGAAAATAATTAATTTTTACCGGCCTCGTGCGGCCCAATGTGCAATAAAATGTACACAATAAGTTCAAGAGAATTATGAATCTATGACAATGTAACAAAGTAAAAATTCTTTTGTTTTACTATTGTTTTACACCATGGCAGTTTGACGGCATTTTACTTTATTCTCGAAACAATAAGATTCTAATTGCTTTGTCAATTTTTTTTTCAAAATATTTATATGTTGGGCTTCAGGAGGCTAGTTAATGTGAACTGATTCCCATCTATCGTGGAGCTAAAGCATAAGTACAATATTCAGACAGTAAGAATTAATATACATTTATATAAGTTATCAATTGGTAGCAAATATTCCTAGAATGGAAGAAAGAAATCCGCTAGAAATCCAAACTCCTGTGACTTTAACTGAAAATTCTGAGCAAAATAATAAGCGAGGCAGGCCATCTTTAGTCAAGGCAGTGAAATTCAGCCCACAACCAAAGTCAATTATATCAAAATTATTGAATCAAGTCCAGGACGACAACTGTGTTACCATCAAAGATGGGATAAATACCAGTGAAGTAAATAATGATGTACATAATAGAAAAACTAACTTAGAAAATGAAAAATACAGTCAAATTAAATGTGACTTGGAACCAGAACTGAATTCACATGAAGGACTACAAGAAAGCTTCAGTTTTGATCTTGCTGGTGTAGGAGAGGCCCATGATAACTTTAAGGAGTGTTATTTATTGCTTGAAAAGGAACCAAACACCTGTCAGGTAGTTTAAATGTATATATTTTATCAACAGACAGAATACACATAAATTAATGCAACACATCTCTGTCTATACTCATATGTATGACGCATTCACTGCCGGAAACGCATATAAAGTATTCACCCGACTTTCACCAGTGCCGCTGTCAGGATTCCGCACACATTTGAACACGTATGTGCGTTTGCAGTACCTAGCAAAGTTCGAAAAACAATGCCGGCAGTGAATGCGATAATAAAGAGGCAAGCTTTATTTGTAGTGTAGGGGGAAATCTCTGGAACTGCTATACTATACCTTGACAAGTTCCTGTGACACGTGGTAGAACCCTGTCACAGGGAGCCTCTGCTGCCTTTATCAATTTTTTTTGTTAAGTGTGGCTGTTGAAACCATTACATGTAACAACCAAGAAAAAAGTCCCAACACAATCTTAAACACCAAGATAACCCTCTTTAACAACTAAAAATTGCTGTTGCTTCAATGTTGTTATACACGGTATTTATTGACTGTATGCAATTTTATATCATCACTGACATCAACATACATCCCTGTATTATTATTATTCTATTCTTGAAATTTTTTCTTTCATTTTATCCTGTAGTTTTATATATTTTATTTGTAAGTATTTTATTCTGAAAAAATGACTTTCTGCCAAGTTTCTTGCGGCGATGGACTTTCCGAAAGCGCTGGTATTTTTAAAATTGACGTGTAAAAGTGCCTATTGCAGCTTATTTACTAAATAAATGATTTGAAATAACAATATTGAATTGTAAGCTTGTTGTAGTTGTTATGCATAAAATTTTAATCACTCCAATTATTTACAGAGTACTCATGGTGATAAGAAAGAGGAAAGTGCAACAAAGATATTTGAAATAGCCTGTTATATTTGCCCACACAGGTAAACTTTTTTTTTTGAGTTTATTATAAATACCTGGTTTATAATAAATACCTACAAACCTGTTTTTTTATTTATTTCAGGAGCAATAGCCAAAAAGCGCACAGGGAACATTTGATCATTCATAGAAATCAGCCCTACAAATGCAACTTTCCAAATTGTAATTACATTTGTAAATTATCCTCCAATCTCATAAAACATAAAAGGATACACACATTGGAGAAACCCTTCCTCTGTGATCAGTGCACATTTAGGACCAATTTTGGAAACTCACTTAAGGTGCACAAGAGAATTCACACATCTGAACGGCCATATGGATGCCAGTATTGCAGCTATCAGTGCAACAGCAGCTCTAATCTCAAGAAACACTGCCTTCACAGGCATAGAGAGATGTCCTAGTTAAACTATTGTGTTAGTATGTAATGTATATTTATCATCTATACTAATATTATAAAGAGGAAAGCTTTGGATTTTTGGATGTTTGTTACAAAATAACTCAAAAACTATTGGACCGATTTTAAGAAATCTTTCACTATTATGCTAAATATTAATGCTAAATTATTCCAAAGTGCCATATTTATTAACAGAAAAAAATAGGGTTCCCTACTAAAACTACAATAATGTAACTCAAAGTGTAAAAAAAGTTGCCATAAAACATCTTTCGTCACACAAATGCGCTGTAGAAACTATTGATTATAGAACAAAAACGTTTTTTGGGAAATTGAGCTGAAAAATGTGTGTGAAGTGCCCTTGATTAAAGACCTTTTTAGAGTTCTGTGCCCAAAGGGTAATAAAAACGGGATCCTATTACTAAGACTCCACTGTCAGTCTGTCTGTCTGTCACTAGGCAGTATCTCATGAATTGTGATAGCTAGACAGTTGAAACTTTCACAGATGATGTATTTCTATTGCCGCTATAACAACAAATACTAAAAACAGAACAAAATAAATGTTTAAGGGGGATCCCATACAACAAACGTGTTTTTTTTTTGCTCGATATTAATAACGGTAACAGGTAGTTGCTTGAAATATAATATTTATTTGTATAAATGTACTTTAAAATAAATAATTAAATTAAAATAAAATAAATATTTAAGGTGGGCTCCCATACAGCAAACGTGTTTTTTTTCCGTTTTATGCTAATGTCTTATGTTGTATAGGTACGGAACCCTTCGTACGAGTCCGACTCGAACTTGGCCGTTTTTTTTTTACTTTGTCCGTGCGAAGCCGGGGCGGGTCGCTAGTACTAAATAAAACCGAATAAAGTCAAGTCTGTAGTTTCATTTTAACTTTGAAGGTCTACATATTGTACCTACCTTCGGTATAATTATGATTTTTTTAATGTTTTCAAGTTTCGTATTTTAGGCACTTATAATTATAACCCTTGTACTACCGAAGGTACGAAGGGTACTCATTTTAAATTTTTTAGACAATTATGCCCTTGTACCCTTGCTTATACTGCCGAAGGTACGGTATTATAATTATCAATAAACAAAAATTGATTTTGTTAATTTCTTTAACTTTTAAGGGCAACACACACAGAAAGCGTGCGCGGGCCGGGTCGTGTCCGCCGCGTGGTTCGTTGTATTCACACAGAGAGCGGGTCGGACCCGCGACGGGCCCGCAGCGGCTATCAATGTTGCCAGTTTAGTGACTTACAGCCTTATTCATAAAAAATCCTTAATTGAGGTTTGATCGGTCTGTTACTTAGCAGACTGATTAAGCTTGTTAGACGGTTGTCAAGAAGTATGATTCATAAACGCTTGCGAGCAGTTTGCTAGTTGTTGAGCTGCTGATAGACGGATTAGACGCGTTATGTTCGCCACCTTGACAATTCAAAGACAAAAAATGGCCTAATCGATAATTAAAAAAAAAATTGACAGCAGTGACAGCAAATTAGCAGGAAAAAAAATAAAAAGCGAGATGTTTGTTTTCCCGCCATTTCCGATCCGCATGTTTATGTTGTGCAAAAAGCCATAATTATGTTAATCATCCAAATTTTTTTTTTTTCATATTTATTTATTGTTGCTAATTTAGAGGATTTTTAAATACAAATTCCTGAAAATAAATTTTCCTGTTTTTTTTTAATCTTTGCGTAGCCCTGACTTCACTATAAATAGCTTCGGTATGGTTTTTTGTTCTGTTTTTTGTGCAGGGAGATAAAGGAGGGTCTACGGTCCTCTAACTTTAGCAGAGCCTTGATCGACTACAGACGTTTATTTTTTTTTTGTGGTACCTCCCATAGACGTAAAGTAGGGTTTTTTTTTCTCATCCAACCCTATAGTGCGGGGGTCTTTTAAATTAAAACCATTAGGGGTTACTAAGACGATTTTTCGATTCAGTGATTTTTTTGCGAAATATTCAACTTTAAAGTACGAATTTTCACTGAAATCGAGTTTTAGGGGTTTTTAGCTTAAGCTTTAGGGATAAATATTTTTGAGAGTCGGTAACTCTGCGCTCGGCCCGCGCGCTTTTTGTGACGACGGGCGACGGGCGCGGGCCCGCGCACGAACCGTCGCGGGCCCGCACACGACCTGCGCGCCCTCTCTGTGTGTGTTGCCCTTTACTGCTTCCTGCTCTACCTGTAAATAAACAGAAAGACAAAAAAAGACGAATTTTGTACAGATCAAAGCATTTATATTCTTTATAATTAATCTAAATAAATATACAATATTCTATAAAGGTATAACTGGTAGTAAAATAAACGATTGTCGCCCAAAAAGTACTTATACAATGTCCGCTTACAACATGATTATTATAACACCATGATATTTATATAATTCATTTGAACTACGCAACAAAGCAGCGAGGTTACAATTAACAATAATACTAGGTTGTATAGTCAGCGGGTGGTTTGTGATGATAGTAACTAGGGGTGAGGTTTGTGTCAGTGACAGTGTTCGGTGAAGTCTACGACGACTGACTCGCGCCAGCCGAAGAGGAAGTAGCCGGAAGCGGAGCCCAGGACGACGGCGGCGCAGAGCCACGTGTTGTAGGTCATGAACACCAGCATCAGCATGTAGCTGACGAGGACCTGCAGCCCGTGCAGCGCCGTCTGCCACGCGTGCGCCCCGCTCAGCATCCTCGGCCTGCTTACGACAAACCGTTGACAAGTTTAAAGACTCAAATAGGTAGACTAGGATACTTTATACAGTACACTCAGTGTATATGTTATGTAATTACAGTCTGTTCAATATAGGAATGGACAGAAGGAAAATAGGCTCTTTATAACGCACGCTTTAGGAAGTCATTTAATAATATTTTTTTTTGTATACGGTCTGAACTAAATTCTAATTAAACTATCGAAGACGTCAATATTACTTTCAATTATTCATTCACTAACTGTTGCCCGCGACTCCGTTCACGTAGAATTAGTTTATTGCTATTCCGCGGGAACTATGCAATTTTCCGGGATAAAAACTATTCTATGCCCTTCTCCGGGGTTTATACTATCTGTATACCGAATTCCACTTAAATTAGTTCAACGGTTAAGACATGAAGAGGTAGGTTACAAACAAACATACAGACTTACAAACTTTCGCAATTATAATTAATATTAGTGAGATTAACTTTGCTATTTTTCATATCATAATTTAAAAACAATAAAAAAACTTTCTATTTTGTTAAAAACAGAAACGTCTTTCTATAAAATACCTAAAGAGGCAGAGGTTAAGAACATTCTGCAAGAAACGGAACGTTTATAATATTGTTAACTCAAGCAATATTCTGTACTGTAGGTACAGGCGAGTTCATAAACTTGGGATTGTGACCAAAACTGATCAAAAATATCTGAACACGCTTCTACGCCGTTAACAATAGTGGTGTTCAGATTTTTTTATCAAATTTTTTTTCACAAGTTTATGAACTCGACTGTACATTATTTATAGTTTTTAATCGCCAGTTTGGATCAAAATGTGATGTGATGACCTTTAATCATATACGAATAGTTAACTTTTCACAACTAAAGCACTGCACTAAATTTGATGAAATTTGGAATGGAAAAAAGCTTGAACTTCATAGCAGAAACTACGAGTAGAATATTTTTAAACAGCAACAATGAGAGCGGATGAGTCCACGAAACAGTTATTAAATTATGTATAAATATAAATCGAATTAATATTATGTAGCAAATTACGCAATATTGTGTTATTTTGTAAGTACCTACATTGCGTATTAATCTACTTACTTACAAAGTAAAGAAAATGTTGACTTTATCCTATTTATTACTTATTTTATTCATCATCATCATTACTACGACTTCAGAAAAAATGTTTAGAACCCCTTCTTCTGTGACCTTCTAGAGTCCTATGTTATTCTGACTGAATGGACAATAGGGGATTATTTATAATGCCCGGGCATTATGGCTAAGCTATATATCTAAACTTCATTATTTATGACATTGTCAGGTCATTATGAATATTGCAACATGATCGTTTCAAAAATATAAATAATAGTAATGCAGTGTATGTTTTTATTACTCTGCCCAATAGGTAATAGACATTATGTATAATGCCTGGGCAATTTAATCATTTGATTAGTTATTATCAAATTGCCATCTCATTATGAAAAATGTCCGATTTATCACTTGGTCCACACCACAACATATACACGCGTGACACTTGCGTTTATACAGAGACACTTCGTGTACATATCTTCTTCGTGGGTATATTCATCAATAGTACAGTAAGCGTCAGAGAAAAGGACTGTACATTCAAGGGCATAAATATAATATATACATTTATAGCGTCAAATATATTTATATATCGACCATATGTTAGTTCGGTCAAGGACTTTTATTCATGTGCCACCATACGTATGTACTTTATCAATTATGTGACCAAATTGAATTGAAAAATTTCAAACTGTTACAGCACTGTAGTTTACTGCGACAATGTACTAAGAGGATTGTTTTTGTCGCTTGCTCGGTGTAACGTGAATCTACTTCACTATTTTTTGCCTGTACCCTTAGTGTAAGTTTTCGGTTACAAAATACGTCTCGATCGCGTTCGCGTTAAAATCTCAATTTGTATGAAAACACGAACATCGCAAACGTTCCGCTAGAGGCGCTGTTCGTGTTACACTAAGGGCACTGTAGGCGTAACTGCGAGCACGCAAACTGCAATCCAGTGTATGCTCGTTCATAGAGATATTGAATGGAAAGAAGTGCACAAAGGTCAGATTGATTCGAAAAAAAATTAGCGTGGAAAATGGTCAAAATTAATGCAAATTTCGAACCTTCTATAGGTAGGTACCTAAATTCGGCCCCAAGTGCAACCTTTTCACAAAAAATGTCACAGTGAATATGTACAATACAACACCACACCACAATCATAGCATAGCAGGCACGGTACTGGGTACTACGGCGTGGCTCGAGCTTACAGCCATTTACCTATGGATAGTAGTGAATAATCCAATCCTACTAATATTATAAATGTGAAAGTTTGTGAGTGAGTATGTTTGCTACTTCTTCACGCTGAAATGGCTGGACGGATTTGGATGAAATTTGGCAAAAAGTTAGTTAATAACCTGGATTAAAACATAGAAAGAAAGAAAGACAATAATTTATTTATAACAGCAATAACACATTAAGTTTAGGAAAAATAACAATAAGAAGTGTACATAAGATACTTTTTATCCCGATATTCCCACGGGATAGGGATAAAATCTTGAAATAACAACCGCTGGGGTTAGAGTCATGAAATTAATATTAATTAAGTAGTACCTAAACCTATTCGTTTGCCCTTCGTGCAAGACTACGATACTCCTTGGATACCAGACCTCTTCGTTGATCACGTATGTTACTCAGTTAATAAATAAGATATAATATAACTAAAATTTTATTTTTTAATATAGATTTTAATTAAGTTTGTAATCAGTACCTATTTAGTACTTATTATTAATATTAACCAAAATATTTTTATGGTTATGTCATTCTTTCTACATTATTTATTACTTACAAATTTGTCACAGAAAATATCTTGCGACGATTTCGACATTGGCGAAATGCACGATTATTTTTGAAAGCGTAATAAATTCACATTCTCCAATATTGCACAAAAAAGTTCACAGACGCGTGTCTCACTCAAGCGGATGCCACTCGCGCTCGCACTGGTCCCAACCGGTCCGAGATATCATGTCCGTGAGCAGTGTCTATGTGTGCTTTGCTTGAGCGCACTTTGTATGTAGATAGATATCGTAGGTACTTATCTGTTTTCCTATAGCGGGTTTTAGGGTGCGGCTCCACTGAGGCGGAGACGAACGGAGCGGAGAGGAGTCGTGTAGGGATCGACCAATTATATTAGGTACATCTCATCTCCGAGATGTGGATTTCAACTAATATGATTAGTCTCCTCTCCGCTCCGCTCGTCTCCGCCTAAGTGGAGCCGCAGCTATACCAAACTAAATGAATTCCAACTATAACATTGTCGAGAATAATAGTATCACGATCTAACAGGAGGGATTTGACTCAGTTCAAAAAAACGTCTAAGCAAACAAACAATAGAAAAAAAAATATCACTTTAAATCATTCTGAGAATTCAGGTAAAAACACAGTATTTTTTCTTCTTTCTAAAATTCTATTGTTCCTTTATCTACCAACCGCAAACTACCAACCGGTGATTATGAATGGTTGTAGGGTCTGTGGTAAGGTAGGATTGGACGACTGCACCGAAATGCATTAGTATTCGTCTGCCCTTGATTCGTGCAAGACGTACCAAATCAGGTCCATGACAAGTGCGTGTCGTGTCGTGTCGTTTTAGCAAGCAGAACCCTGGGCGCGCATTATTCCTTGATCCACGTGAGCAGTCTACGATCGATCCTTCGATACCAGACCTCTTCGTGGATCACGTATGTTATCACTTAGTAATAAATAATTAAATAAGATAACTATAGTGTGTTTCCAGGGCAGGCGAAAAAACGGACAATGACCGAAAGTATTATGTTAGCGGCGAAACAAAACGATACGTATCGCTCTCCATACAATTCTGTGCCCTAAGTGTAAGTTATCGGTTACAAAATACGTCTCGATCGCGTTCGCGTTAAAATCTCAATTTGTATGGAAACATGAACAGCGCCTCTAGCGGAACGTTTGCGATGTTCGTGTTTCCATACAAATTAAGATTTTACGCGAACGCGATCGAGACGTATTTTGTAACCGAAAACTTACACTAGGGGTACTGTATCGTTCCTGCGTAGCTCGCGCGTTTAGTGGTACGGACGGGGTGAGCGAGCGTGAGAGTTAACAAACCTTTTTCGTCTGGAATCTCAATGTCATTAAAGATGATTTTATGTTAATTTCTTATTTTACTTTTATTCCTCATTTTTTGATTCATCTGAAGTATTCTGGTATATCAAATACATAAAAATCCTGCAGTAGATACAATATTTTATTTTAAATTTAGATACCTACACTTTTAAATAACCAACTTAAAAATTAAAAAACCCCGACATTTTCACTTCAGTCCAGTTCAGTCTTTTCAATGGCTGAATTGGCTGAACCAATTTTGATAAAACATGTCTGTCTAGGACCTACCGTTCGAAAACGTTCGTGCTACGGTGTCACAGACAGACACATCGGTCAACTTATAACTGCTCTACTTTTGTGTCCGGGGTTAAAAATACGTCTGATAGACTCTACATCATTAGAATTTAACTAATTAAGTTATTTCAATCGCACAGGGCTAAGCAAACTAATATTATTTATTATAAATAACAATTATTACAATACGAGTATTTATAATAAATAATATTGAAATTACATTTTCCTCTTTATTCATACAATGATGACCAAAAAAGGTTGGTGATCTGATGGTAGGCACTAAAGGTGAATGTCCACTTTTTCGGCTGCCCTAGAAACAAAATATACTAACCAGCTTACTCTTAGAATAGACGGTTTAGTGGTGATGGTGATCCTACCTGAGCTAGCTTTTTCCGGCGGCTGCGTACGCGCAAAGATCAAATTTGGTGAAGCTCTTTCATCATTACCGTGGAATAACGTAAAAATAAAGATTTAAATAAATCTGACGAAAGTGCTTCAACAGTTTTGGTTTTAAGGATATTATACAGCCTATAAATAAAAAAAAAATATATTAGTGATTTTCAACTAATAAAAACTTAATTAAAACCATCAACTCCCCGAAACCCGTATTATTTAATATTTTATTATTTGCGATTCATCTTTAACTGTCAAGATTTATTCTTATTAATTCAAAATTACGCAAGTTTCATACAAACGTCAACCCTCTAAGAGGTAGGTATATACGAATATAAAATAAACGGTCTCATTCCTTGCTAAGTTTAGATCATAACATAAAGAAAACTTCTATGCAAAATCTATGCCTAACTATGTTTCTATAAACAGGAGGTGGAGGAACTGCATGAACACGCATATTTGTGCTAAGCTTGCCGA
>NC_133472.1:10703356-10723143 GCF_025370935.1 Choristoneura fumiferana
TTAAAATGATGTGTGAAATAAATTTGCAAATAATTAAGTATGCAGTAGGTACCTAACCTGAAAATCAATCATCGGGTTGTGCATTATAAAAACAATAATATTAGTATAAGCGTTATTTTTGTGTGATTATCTGTTCTTATTTATCTTTTACCTAATTTACAAAATATTATGTACAGTGCAAATTCGATTATATACTTCGGGTTCTAGAGTAAGATTCGGTTCTCGCCGGAAGCACACGAGATAATTAATTTGTATATTCTCATGCTATGCATAAAACTTTTCATAAAGTAGCTTTAAAAATGGTAACAAAAATTGTTTATAGCGAAGTACTTTAGTAAACTGTTACCAATCGTTTACGGCAGTACTTCGCTATGCACGCTATAGTTAATTAAAACATATGCCCTGATAACTAAAGTACACGCGGAAGAAGTCTCGGGCAAAAGCTAGTTTGTTATAAATTAATTAATTTACTACCGTTGAATTTGCGAAAAACCGTAACTGCCACAGGCTTGCAGCCGTAGGCCGTGAATTTTGAGATTTTTGGCCTGAAAGCTTTAGAACACGGTAATTGCCGTGGCAACACTGACATTGAACTGACAGGAGCATGCTATCAAAAGGTATGTGTGTTGGAGTGTTTGTTTTGAGCATGCTTATTTAGGAGTAAACTCAAAACTAGCATGTTTATTGCTAGCAAATGTAAACAGTCCATGAGCATGCTCATTAGTGGCATGCTCATATTGCTCATAAGCATGCTTATACTCGTAAGCATGCTAGTAACGAACATGTGTAACAGTAGCTTATCAGTACGCGCAATGACTCATTTACCGACCTTGGGTTTCATGACAACCATGTTAAGGTCGAGTGTTTTATTTGGGGGGGTTGCAACCAAGGTAGCCTACATGTTACGATACTATTTACGAGCAAGTGTGATGAAAAATACTTTACATCCTATTCTCAGACTTACCGAATACCTATACACAAAAAAACATAAAAATCGGTCAAGCCGTTTCGAAGGAGTTGGTCACCAACATTTTTGACCCGTGAATTTTATGTATTAGATATACTAATGTAATTGAGAAAGAAATGGGCGTGAATATCTGTTATTGACCTGATACTCATTATCTACTAAACACATGCCTGGTCATACGATATCGCACATTATGTGAAATAGATTATTTTGAGCAAATATATGTTTGCCAATTAAATAAAGGCACACGGCAGACGGGTGATTTAAGTCTGTATCAGCTTTCGTTCACATTTGGCCCATAAATTTGGAGGTTATTTTATTTGCTATATAAACAAACGCGAAATGTGTTGATTATTATTTTATTTGATTCCACCACTGTGTTTGGTAGTGGTCACTTGCATTTTATTTTAGCAATATTTTACAATACTTCCGTGACCTCAAGCAGCTGCTAAATAGTTCAGTAGATACTACTGTAAAAGGTAAGTTTTGTCACCCATCAAAGCACCCATACATTTTTTCCTTTTCATTAACTGTTATGTTAAGAATGAAATATTTGAAGTGTTGTATTTTTGTGTTTAAATATTTCTTCAAATTTTGAAAAGAAATTTTTTGGTAAAAAAACATTTTTAATAGGTACAAGCTTTTTTGCTGACTAAACTTTTTGTTGACTGTACTGGTACTGCCACCCAAACTACATTTTCATACCAAATTTCAAGTCACCATTAACCGTTGAAGAGTTCCGTCCTGTGGAGACAATCCTGGCCGGAATACCAGGGTGTCACTACCGGATTTTTATATTGTCACGCAATTTACATAAGTATACCAAATTTTAAGTCAATTCAACTTCTGTTACTACTGGAACTCGGTCGAATTTAATAAATAAATAAATATCATGGGACACTTGACACCAATTGACTAAACATACTTATATATAGATAAATACATATTTAAATACATAATAAAAATTACAAAAAGATTCCAAAAAAACAATTTTACATATTAAACATCCAAGACCCTAGAACAATCATTCGTATTATTCATACAAATATATGCCCGGCCGGGAATCGAACCCGGAACCTCAAGCTTCGAAGTCAGGTTTTCTATCCGACCAAGCATGAATTTATCTTGCAAAATTTGATTAAATACAAACAGGCAGACAGACAACTGGACAGGTGAAACTAAAAAAAAGGTTGTAAAATGGTTTATATTGACAGCAATATCTACTAATATTACAAATGTGAAAGTAACTCTGTCTGTCCGTCTGCCTGTTACCTTTTCACGCTTCAAGCGCTAAACTATTTTGTCTAAATTAAATAATAGATTGAGTGAGTATTGGAATCCCGAGGAAGGGCATAAGGACGTATTATATTTTTCATCACACTTGCTCGTAAACAGTGTCAAAACATGAAGGCTACCTTGATTGCAACCCCCCAAATAAAACCCTCGACCTTAATGTGCTTGTCATGAAACCTGTGGTCGGTAAATGAGTCATTGCTCGTACAAATTTTGTTGTCATGAAGCCCAAGGTCGGTAAATGAGTCCGTGCCCGTACTGATGGTGCTGCGCGCGCTGCTGTACATGGTGTAGCAGCAGGACCACATGCACACGCGGCTCAGGCACATGCTGAGGGAGGGGGAGGGCATGCAGCGCTGCCAAGAGCGCAGCCTATGGTATCGCCAATATTTGGAACAATTATATATTTTCTTTAAGAAATATAAAATTTTACTCGCAAATGTGATGAAAAACATTGTATGTCGCACGGGCGGTACTAGAATTACGAACATCGACTCATTAAAGCCCTCAGTCTTCGACTTCGGGCTTCTAATAGACTCTCCTTCGTAATTACTTATTTACCGCCCTTAAGACACAATGTACTAAAAAACGTTCCGACCCACAACATGTCTAAAAATGAGTTATCTACACCAATGAGGTCAGATAGCATAGCATAGTATTTTCATATAACGAAAGCGTTCCAAGGTACCTTGTTTGTAGGGGTAAAAACAACAATAAGGGTCCAACCCACACATATGAAAGGTCTGAATATAAAAAACGCTGAAATGTTCCAACCCGTTTGAAACCATTTTGATATATTAGTTTTCTATGGCATGGCTCATTTATTTTTCAGCAAAACGAACCAAGTCACTTGAAACGTTTTTGTTAAATTGTACTGTTGATATTGTTTACATTACAATCATCACGAAAATTTTCTAAGCAGCTTGGAACGATTTTGGGAAATACCTGTAACGATTAAAAGTATTTCACAAAAACATTCCAATTAACTTTTAGATCTACTCGTAATTCATAAAAATGTTTCAAGTAGGCTGTAACGTTTTTGAGAAATCAATTTACAAAGGCACCCGTTTAGGGCTGACTTCACAAAAATGTTCTAAGAAGCATGGAATATTATGTGAAATCTATTTCTGTTTATGGCTAAATCATAAAAGTGATCCAAGTAGGTTGGAACATTATTCTGAAACTAATTTTAAGTGGTGTCTGTTTAAGCGTGCATTATAAAAACGTTCCAAGTAGCTTTGGAACATTCTCGTCATATTAAGTTTGAAAGTCATGCGTGATTCTAAAAAAATATTAAGCAAATTAATACTTAACTTACATATATTTTTAGTTAATAATGTATATCTACATAGGTATTTGAAGTTTATCTGTGGTACATTGTCAAAGTCAAAATCATAATCATAGACCTATACCTATTTTCTCTGAGGTCAAAATCAAAAGTTGAAGTCAGTTCGTTGTGTTGTAATCATATTCTGTTGGAAGCTTCTTTTGATAACTCGAAGCTTTTGTTTCGATTAAAAATGAAGAGACACAATCTTTTTTGTACTTAGAAGTTTTTTTTCGTTTATTTTTGCTATTCTCTTATTATGTTACCATAATATTAATATTAAAGTACTTTGTCAGATTAATTATTGTTTTCATTTATTTTGTCTAATCCACAACCCAAAATATTAAAAAAAATAGCAATAATGTATGTTTCTCCTCTTATATCTTCTAAACTAATCAATTGATTTGAACACTATTTTCACTACTAGAAAAGGCGAAAGGCGAGGATGGTTTAAATATATAATTTTTGGAAAAATATTCATGATTAGCCAAGTCAAATCATTTTATTTTTTCTATTCAAACATTTGGAACGTTTGTGAGAAAAATATTCTGAAACTGCCTCATGCAAATCATAATTAATTAAAAACGTTCCACGGCTCATTTTATCCATAATCTGATGATGCGATATAAATAAGTTGATTTTTAATTACTTAAAAGAATAAACGTAAAATTACTATAATTAACATATTGCAATATAATGGCCTGTCACTGAACACTGCTCAACTTAAAATACTGATAACTCGATTCGAACCTTGTGTGGGTTGGAACGTTTTTAATATAATACGTCCTAATATAGTCCGTGAGCCCAAGTCTAAATTGCCTAAGTAACATGACATCACGATAAGATACATGGCACACGGTGGAAAAAGTTGTGCTGAGCGAGAATGAAAAGTATCGCACCTCGCAGCCGAAAATTTGAGAAAATCGTTCACTTCCGGTCATAATTTAAGGGTCATTTGCATCATGTAGCCCTTTAGTTCTACCTAACACTCCTCCTCGCTTCGCTCATCGTCGTACCTAACGAAGTCCATCCTTAAATACATAATTTTGCACCATCGAAAATTTATGATTAAGAAATATATATTTATGAAAACAAAATATTAGTATGAACAAGGTGTATTTTAGTGATATTATGGGTTATCTATTGTTTGTCCGAAAGTTATATGCCATAATTTCATTTGCCCGAAGGTCATATGCCCGAAACTTCATTTGCCCGAATGTTTCGTTTACTAGAAAATTTACTTGATATATTCTTATTTTCCCGAAAATTAGTTGCCACAATGATACGAATGCAATACGTATTGTTTACCATATTATTAAGTGCAATAACATTATTTAATAGAATATTCAAACGTCATATTAAAGTGTTTATTTTGATTTTGGTTGATTAAAATTGCTTTTTTCTATTACTAATCTATCTCTTATCTTTATTATCCGGGCTGCTATAAAAAAAATACCTAAAATCGAAGGCTAAGGCGGGAGCTACGCTCCGCTTCGCTGCCGCCTTAACCTTTTGAACCTAACCTATCCGTGTCACATCTGCTCCGAATCGTCTTGCTCGCTCGCACAAATCAAATGTCGCAATTCTAACCGAACCTAATTTATGTGATTAAAATTTACCGAATTCAAAGGCTTATTTGACGTATGGGATTTATCAGTATATAGTGTCGATGCCCACCATTTACATGCATGGCAAATGATATTATGGCATGTGATACTTATGGCTTACAATGATTATGAAAAATGAAATTATTTAAATTAATACAATGGGAAACAAAGATTCTGTCATTTGATTAATATGGTAAATAATGAGTAGTGAAAATGAATTTATAAAGAAACAATATTATAGCGGTTGAACATGAACTTCGGGCAAATGAAATTTGGGCAAGAAAAGATCTGAAGGGTAAAGGGATGAATTCTGATGATTTTGAGTCTCGATCGTTAGTATTAAAAAAAATATATGAAGAGTGATCGTTATGATGTAAAATGGTATGAGAAACATTTTCGGACTTCCGATAAATAGGACTTAAAATCATGTGAAAAAATGCGCACCCGAACAATGGTATAAGATATATCCCCATAATACTGCGAATCATTGAAAAACAGCGTCTTCAACCTGTTAAACAAGCAAAGGGTCTTTGGACATTAACGACACATATATTGAGTTTTGAGCATTGGAGTAAAAGTGAACCATAAGTTATAACCAATTTTTTTCGGTTGAGTTTTTTGTAACTGATCAGACATACATTTAAAGAAGGATGAATTTTGTTTAAGAATAAATACATTTGATTACGTTAGTGATCTCCATTTCATTCCATTTTGATATCACCTAAACATACTATGTTCGCTATATCGACTTAGTTATGCACCTAATTGTAAGTATAAAAGAAATGCATTCTATTTGAAGGAGTGATTGAAGCCCAATATACAAGTATGTAGGTGAGATTTAGGACTATAGGTCCACCTCTTGCTGGCTCGTAATGAGGCACTGAGTTCGAACTGGTAGAAAATTATTTTCATGGTTTTTTGTAGTCGGTTTATTTTTTGTTACCTATGCATGTCATGGTCAGAGTTAATGATGATGGATTTTACAATGTAATGTTTCAGGTATGGCTTCACGCGTGTGGTGGCTGGCGACAGCGCTGATCGCTTCAGCGTGTCATACTGCGCTTGGCAAATGTGACATATGGTCTGTCTGCCCTCCTTGTGACGAATTCATAGAAGCAGGCAAAATAAATAACAACGTTACCGATTTATATTTAGGTGATTGTAATATAACAACAACTAATCTGGATAATTTAAAGTATTATCCGAAATTGAAATCCCTACATCTTTATGGAAATAAAATTAGCCAAATCAAAGCTGGCACGTTTGACTCCTTAACAAATTTATATTATTTGTTTTTGAAACAAAATGCTATTGTAGGAAGGGACTTACCAGCTCATTTATTCAGAAACTGGCACTCATCAAAACAATTATACATCAACTTTGATGATAACAACATGATAGACACGCCAGATGATCTGTTCCAAGGGTTGGACCTGTTCGGGTTGGCCTTAAACAATTGCTCACTACGGGAATTCCCATCATTCGTCAAGCGACAGGTATTCCAAGACATGCAATACCTTCAGTTAGAGCATAATTTGATTTCCAAATTAGATGATCCAGATACATTTGCTAGCAATATAAATCTGGAAACGTTGTTTATCTCAAATAACATCATAGATTTTTTACATGCAGACCTATTAAAACCTCTTGCTAAGATAGAAGATATTTATATGAAAAATAACAGAATAAGAATAATCCCAGACGGTTTTTTTCATGATAAAGCTTCTTTATCAACTGTTACTTTGGCGAACAACCTTATTGAACATTTGCCTGCGAATACTTTCCTCGGCACTAGGCTGGGTTATCTGTCAGTAACTGGAAACAGATTAAGACATTTGCCTGCTAACTTCCTTTCTGAACTTCAAACAAACGGCGTGAGTTTAAAAGTGTTTTATTTTGATCAAAACCCATGGCAGTTCTCCTGTGTCAATAAATTATTAAGTGAAGTGAAAAACCAGAATATAATATATAATACAGGAGTTGATCATGAATACAGGCATCATCTGTTCGAGTACGATTTATTTAAGTGTGAATGATTACATACGTATAAGGTCTTAAAATACAGATCTGCTGAAATTATGTCAAATTAGTTTTGTTACAAAGTATTTTTTTTTAATTTAATATTCTAGGTTAGTTTCCAATTCAATGTACGAGTTATTTTATTATGATGTTACTCTAAATAAAGTTTTGAACTTTATGGTACTGTTTGATTTTATTTCTGATCACGTACGTCCTTTTTTGGCCATTTATGAAAAAAATCTAATACTTTATATAACATAGTTATATAAACTTTCTAGGTCATAATAGAAAAAAACATATAAATAAATGAATGTTGAATATATGAAATATAAAAAAAAATGAGTAATGCATTAAAAGTCTATCTAATAATATGCTATAGTATTAGCTTAAGGGGGTTGCTCTTCCATACAAACCTACGGACACCCCGCATAGCTTCCACGGACATGTTTTTCTTAGAGGATTTTTTGAGAATAGTAAATTATGGATATGCTCTTCAAGCAAAATCCAAAAAAAAGTAACTTTATTGCATCAAAAGTGCAGCGTGATGCAGTAAATTTTGATGCATTTTACCATTGTATGAGTACAACTGACAGTGTTCGCAGCGAGCATGTAGTGACATCTTATATGGGTGCGTGAGTCAATGTCACAAAATCAAACTATTGTAAATAGGTATCGACTATTTCGTGTGGTCACGTGACCATCACCTTTGGCTCAGATAATACGACAACTAAAATGAAGAAAGCATGAATCACTGAGAGATCAAGTTCAAGTTTCTGAGTCGTATTTACTTTTTTGTTTTTAAATCTGTTATTTTCGGAAGTCGAAACGCCCTAAACTATTATTTCTGAATAATGCAAGGACACAAACTGTAAGTAAGACGAAAAATAGGTAAGTTACTTTTAAAATTGTCATTTATAATAATAATTATTTAAGTAACAGACCCAGTCCTCGGCAAAAAATTATAACATTGCATACTTTACATACATTATAATGCGGTGCTTCGATCTAGGACAAGTGGTTTAAATTCAACTTACAAATTCTGAACAGATATTAGTTATTTACTCTTACGTAGACAGTAGCGCCACTAATTTATATAAAGCATATTTTCACACAATAAAAGGTGCTAGGTGTAATCACTAAACTAATTAGTTAAAAAATAAGGTCTACATTCAACATATATTGCATGTGTATGTATGAATATCAAGTTTTACAGTGAGGCTCAAATAAATTCCTACATATCACGGCATTTTTACGGCGCTAAATCTAGGCTCGGTGAATAAAAAAGGTTTTCACAATCGAAGTAGTTTTCGTACCTTTTTTATTATTTAACTGGCTAGATAAGTAAATTTAAACGTCATTATAATACATTTTTGTCACAACGTCAAGTCAATGAGATTGATATTCAAAGCAATTATGTTTGAATAATTATGGTTGAACACAAATCAAGAAGTCAAAAAGTGGCGGACGAGAGGAAATTAGCAAGAGTGCAACTCTTAAACTATTTATGTATGTACGATTCGATGATGAAAAGATACCTATGTAATTGGATACACGGGTATGTTTATTTTATCATTTTTGTCAGAAACATTAAATTTGTTACAAGAACACCAGAGGCAGGGCTGTAAGAATTTCATTCCTACTGGGTGGCCAAAGTATGGCTTATCGTGTGTACCAAACTTGTGGTCTGCAGCAACCTACTACGAAAACATACCAAATTTCCCTAACTCTTAGTACGTCGTGAACATGTTCACTCCATAGAAGTAAGTCGCTTCCCACCGTCTGTCTGCATATGTACGAGTATGTACTGTATGTACTCTATTATGAAGTGATTCAAGATTTTTTTATTTTATTTATAAGTGTGAGAAACGGCAGGGGTTATGGTTTTTGAGCGTATGTATGGTCATTTCTTTCGCACGCTATGCAACAAGGCCTTGATGCATCTTAGCAAGTAAACAACAAGACAAGAGCAGAACAAGAAAATAAGTCTTTGTTAGGAGTGACACAGGTTGTTAATTTTATGCGTATGTTAGTCTGTCTGTGTATCTTTCCGTCGCCCATCCGTCCGTCCGTCTGTCGATCCGTTCCTGTCTGTCCCTTTCTGTATGTCTGTGTTTCGAAGTGAACACTACATCATTATTGTCCAGTGATGACATATGGATCCGAGACGTGGTGCTTTACTTTAGGCCTTATAAATAGGCTCAGAGTTGCTCAGCGAGCTATGGAGAGAGCTATGCTTGGGGTTTCTCTACGGGACCGAATCAGAAATGGAGATACGTAGAAGACAAGGGTCACCGACATAGCCAAGCGAATCAGCTCGTTGAAGTGGCAATGGGCGGGCTATATAGCACGGAGAGCGGATGGCCGTTGGGGCCGAAAAGTTCTCGAGTGGAGGCCGCGGATCGGCAAGCGCAGCGTAGGACGTCCACCAACAAGATGGACGGATGACCTGGTTAAAGCCGCAGGTTCGCGGTGGATGCAGGCTGCTGCCAGTTAAAGCAACTGGAGGTCTGTGGGTGAGGCCTATGTCCAACAGTGGACGTCCTACGGCTGAGATGATGATGATGATGATGGTGAATAAAGTTGTACCAACTGTCCTTTAGTCGAAAATTTACTATGACCTTTAAAATTTACAATTTTATTGATAATTAGAAGCAGAGTCTTGAGAAATAGCTCATGTTAGGAGATAAAGAGATCAGAAGAGGTATCGTTAGATTTGTCTCTGTTAGGAGTGACACAGGTTGTTAATTTTATGCGTATGTGAGTCTGTCTGTGTACCTTTCCGTCGGCTCATCCGTCCGTCCGTCTGTTGATCTGTCCATCTGTTTGTCCGTCTGTCTGTGTTTCGAAGTGAACATTAAATCATTGTCCTATTTTTTAATTATTGTTTACCAACGCACACACCAAACCTTTTATCCTAAAAAGCTGAAATTTAAGATAAGGAAAAAATGGGATTTATTATGTAGGTACCTACATAAAATTCTACTGGTTCGTAACTATTATTTAGTTTTTAGGGTTCCGTACCTAAAAAGTGCCAACGGAACCTTATTTCTGAGACTCCGCTGTCTGTCTGTCTGTCTGTCCGTCCGTCTGTCACAGGGCTCTATCTCTTGAGTCGTAATAGTTAGACACTTGAAATTTTTACAGATTATGTATTACTGTGGCTGCTATAACAACAAATACTCAAACCAGAATAAAACAAATATTTAAGTTTTTTTTTGCTTATGTCTAATGTTGTATAGATAATGGTACGGAACACTTCGTGCGCGAATCCGACTCGCACTTGACCAGTTTATTTTTAATACCCAGGGTATTCAATGTTATATATTTAATTTAACAACTCTATCTCCATATCACTAATCTCTGTAAATTTTACATGCAGGCAGAAAGGAATAGCAAAATCTAAATTCAATATCAGGATATTTTGAAAAAGATAAGTATTGTTCACAAACCGATCTTAATGACGATGATGATGATGATGATGATGGTCGTATGTCATCGCTGCCGAATTCTAACTTTATTCAATGAAAGACATGGAGAAACTTTGTCACAAAGACTTAGTTCAGATAATTTGATATTACGCTGTCCGTCCGTCTATTTCTATAGGATTACTTAAAACTGAAGCAAACTGAAGTGGCAGTGGGCCGGCCATATCAGCCGAAGAACCGATAACTGCTAAGGTAAACGAGTAAAAGCCTAGCGTGGCGAGGACGCCTCAGACTAGGTGGAGCGATGATCTTCACTGGGCTGACAGTAACTGGATGAGAGTGGCCGAGGGTCGTGCTCAGTGGCGTGCAATTGGAGACGCCTATGTCCAGTAGTGGGGCTAAGATAGGCGATGATGATGATGATGATGATGATGATGACTTAAAATAAGACAATAATCCCACTCTATTATAAATGCGCGAAAGTTTGTTAGTCTGTTTGTTTATTTCTTTATTACCTTTTCACGTCTAATTCGTTGAACCGATTAGGATGAAATTTGGGATACACATAGTTTGAGTCCCGTAGAGAAAAACATAGGTAGTTTTTATTTTAATCGCAATATTCCCGCGGAATAGCTATAAACGAATTCTACGCTGACAGAGTTGCGTGCAACAGTATGTAGGTACATTAGGATTTACCTACTGATAGTCTGATTTACGTCCTTATGCTGTAACTAAAAAGCATCGGTCACTTTATTCGTACACCTAGGTATCTTATAGTCTGTCTGCTAATACTATTTCTGTATTTATAATACACAATTCCTTTCAGATTCAATGCTAACTAACTGCATATAACTTTGCCTGGAATCATTATATTGCTGAAGTAGCCTAGGTGCTGTCATGCAATATTCAAGGTGAAGAAAAGAAGAAGAAACGTTGAATGTTGATATGCAAGAAATTAAGGAATATCTGACTGATTAACTATATTTGATTTATTTATTAACGCTGTGTTATAAAGTTTGTTCTAAATAAAATATGATGTACACAACGAAATAAAGTCTTCGTAGGCATCTTTCTTTTAGCGTTCCGTGGGTGGAAATTTTAGTGGAGCTTCTAAAAACAAGATTACCAACATATTCGTAGTGTTTTTATTTTTGACCATCAGTGGTGTAGCGGTATAGCAAGCGGTACGGATTACCGAGGACCTGGGTTCGATCCCAGTGATGGTCTTATTTTTCTGTTTTTTTCTGTGCATCTATATTTCAGTTTGTATTTTCAATTTAGGTTTTACGGGATGACCGTAAAAGTAAACATTTGGAATTGAAATAAAAAATACAAAAAGATTCCAAAAAACCAATCTTAAGTTTTTATTTGTCGAATGAAACTACAGTAATATCAGATGATGAGATAATAGGGGTACATTATATATATAAAGTACTATTAAAACCGTACAACTTTGACCTTGAGATAACTTTGCCCAAGTTGTAATTTTTAAAATATCTGAAATAAAAAACAAAATTGACTGATTTGTGACCACTTTGTGACATGCACATTTCTAAATCATTTTTGTATATTTTTCCCTGTTGTCACGAATAAATCTTTTCTTTTCCCTTTATATCGGAATATTTCTTTATTCCTGACGGGAGTTGCTTCTCCTTTTTAGGGTTCCGTACCCAAAGGGTGCCAACGGGACCCTATTGCTGAGATTCTGCTGTCTGTCTGTGTGTTTGTCTGTCTGTCTTCTACTGGTTCGTAACTATTATTTAGTTTTTATGGTTAGGCCAACGGGACCCTATTGCTGAGACTCGGCTGTCTGTCTTGTCTGTCTGTCTGTCTGTCCATCCGTCTGTCACAGGGCTTTATCTCTTCAGCTGTAATAGCTACTCGTGATGTCGGGTTAGAATTAGACCTCTCCATTTCTTCCGTGGATGTCGTAAGAGGCGACTGAGGACCGTAGGCCACAGGCTAGCAACCTGTCACTGTTGTACCGTTTTTGTCAAACTTAAAACCTAAAATTGCTAAAAGTGGCTCCGAAGCTGTAACGTTTCGTGTGCTTTGCCTACCCCATTTAGGCATACATGTTTGTGTGTGCTAGACACTTGAAATGTTAACAGATTATGTAGGTATTACTGTGGCCTCCATAACAACAAATACAAATAATAAAGTAAGTAAAATTAAAAAATAAATGGAGTTGTCATACAAGAAACGTGTTTTTTTTTCCAGCGTTTTTGGTTACTAGGCGTAGCTAAAACTATTAGTGAACTGTTTTAAAAACATGTACGTACGGAACCCTTCGTATGTACAGTCCGACTCGAACTTGACCTTTTTATCCTGCCAAGGCCTTTTTGTTACAGCTTATATTTTAACTCCGCGGGAAAAAATAAATATCAAGGGCAAAATTGGACGGTTTTATGGTACTAAAAAATAGTCTTCTATTTATAACATAAAACGAACGACCAATAATTGAAGGATTTTTAAATTGTGTTATATATGTAGGTAAATTATTTAATGGTGTTACATGACTGTCATGCAGCTCGTGAATTTGTTGCTCTGTATGTATGTGTGTTCTGGTGTTCTGAGTGACGATTAAATATTCACAGAACAAAAACAACCAAAAATATGTTTATTTGTTAGGCCTTTACCATATGTAATTTGACTTTTTATGAAAGTGTAGTAGGAGGATTACTGCATGACACACACACATGTGTCGCACAAACACTCTTGCACTTGTGTTTGCGGAGTGGCAAAGGAAACGTTGAAGTTATTAATATGACTCAATCAAATAAGTTTATACTTTATGACCTAGTCTCTCTCTATCACTTCGTGTTTGAACTTTTGTACAAAATTGATGATGATGAAAAATTATGATGATAGTGATGATGATGATGATGATGATAATTGATGTAATGGTAATGATGATCGTGATGATGGTGATGATGATGAATATGACGATGGTTGATAGTGATGCGATGATGAATATGGAGGTATATGATGATGGTGATGCTGATGATATTAATGATGATAGTGATGTGACGACATGCCATTTTAAAAATACTAGTTAACTACGCCCAACACTGCCTCCAGCTCGCGTGCTGTTTGTGACGGTTTCCGAATTTTTTTAATTTGGAACACGTGACTGTCCAGTAAGTAAGTATGAAATTCCATTACATATCAAGTGTAATTAATTTGTAATGGGATTTTCATACTTACTTACTGGACAGTACGAGGTTACTTCCTGGATCCTTAGCCTAGTCTCCGTGATGCGTTACTTTCTGCGACGTTTTTGATGTTGTATTGGCAACATTTCATACCATTTGTGACAAAAACATGTTTTCATATAAGTTATCGTAACCGAGGAATCTAAAGGGAAATTCTAGTTCTTAGAAACTTGAATTTTTAGTTTGCAGATAGCTTTATGGCGCGAAATTAGAAAAATCAAAAAATCGCCGGTTACGTTTAAGTTATGAAGAAATATAAATTTCATTTCATAGTATGTACCACACAAGTATATATCATAATCAACTTCGTGCCTTACTACCTGGCGGTGACATATTGTCACATGGAATTCAAACTCACATCAAAAAAATGTACGAAGAATTTACGAATTTGTGCGCTAGTTTAAAAAATATACTACCCGTAATAATAGTACTACTAATCACTACTAATAATAGTCTACCCGTAATAGTTAGTACACCGGTAGTAATAAAGATACTTTCTGGCGGGCGCTATCTATTTTACTATGAAGCAGTCGAATTTTTATAAGTAAAAAATCGGAATCCCAATCTGTCGGAATCCAATGGGCCCTGTATAAGCGCTTTAGAACTTGAACGTTCATTTTTTTTTAACTATAGCGTACAATTTCGTACTATTTTTTTCTGATTTACAAGAAATTTGAAAGTCCGCCAGAAAGTACTTCAAACTAGTTTTTTTTTTTTGTTTTTTATAGTCGGTTCCATTTTTTGCTAAAAAATTTTTCATGTACAGTCACCAGCACTGGCATATCTGACACAATAAGCGTGCATAAATATCTGACACGACTCTATTTCTAGGGCCGGAAGGACCTGTCAGATATTTTTGCACGCTCCGCTGTGGTAGATATTAATGCTGGTGACTGTATCTACATTTTTTGATTTGAGAGTGAATTCCATGCGACACCATGTCACCGCCAGGAAGTATGACACTCAACTTCGAAGCTGTCTCACCCTGGAGATCGCATAGATCGATGTTTACTTGACATCTTATTCCGAAACTTATTTATTGTTTTGTCACTAGTACGTGCTAGCACAAGTCTTTTCGCGATAGTTTTAATCTTCTCTTCTGCGTGAAACATAAAACATTGTAGTAGAAAATAGTTTAGAATTATTATATTTTCATTTTTTTTAACAACCGAGTTAGTGTTATGCTCTATGTCACAGGATGACTAAATATTGACTATCGATATCGAGATTAATTCACTCATGTTTAGACTTTGCTCATGTCTAGCTTTAGATACATTCTTGACTGAGCGGCCGCGATAACTGTAGTAGGTAGTATGGCGTTCTTTTTTCGAGTGTCATTGCTACTGAACTGTCAGGTTGCCTTACAGAAGAAAAGGAAACTCGTGTAAAATGACATCGCATACAGATACCAGAATCAAGAACCAAAATCAGAAGAATTGTATAAGTTCATATATTGATAAATTTTTATTGTGAGCTTACTTTTTTTTAATTATGTGTGACTATTATTACAAATTATATATTTTTAAGCTTCTGATACCTTGACTTTTGTATTTAGGACTATTGCATGGTAGGTGCACGGGCTAGTAGCTAGTTTTATAAGATCTCCGCTTACAATTTTATCTTTCGCGTCACTGCTTTCATTATAGTGGCATCATAATAATGTTTGATTTTGAGTTTGCATTATATAATAGGCTATGATTGGTTTTTTGGAGTCTTTTGTATTTTTTATTTCAACTCCAAATTTGTTACTTTTACGGTATCCCGTGAACCATATCGAAAATACAAACTGAGACATGGATGCACAGAAAAACCAGAAAAAGAGACCAGGCTGGGAATCGAACCCAGGTCCTCAGCAATCCGTGCTGCGTGCTATAACCCCTACACCACCGCTGGACAGGAATCTAGACACGAATTTTTCCTATGCATACATATCTCAACGAAACAAATACGAAATGAAAAAAATACTTGAATAATTGAGTGGTTTCGGTGTTACCGGTTCCTTGACCTTTGATGCGTGGCTTTACTGGTGCGTCCATGAGGCATATGTGCAATGACCAGGTGTAAAATAATGGAGTTGTTCTTTCGAAAAAATAATAAATTATTACATACATTATAATAATTATTTTATTCTTGAACCACATTTAGATAAAACAATGAAAATTGCTACGGGGATATTATATTACCTTATCATTACTATGGCGACGTGTCAAAAGAACGCTGCACATTGCTTCGGGACAGAGAACTTGTTAATTTGCGGAACCTCATATAAATTGACAACAATATTTTTTACTTTACTTCTGCGCTACGAACCGTGCCGACAACTACGTCCATGTGAAATAATCTATACAATAAGTTTACATACACGCCCGCTCTCTTTCTCTTCCATGAAAAACAATATTTTATTATGTATGCTCGACTAGCTGTCACAAATACCTACTATATAACTATTATTAGGTATTGTGTGATATATATATTATTTCATGTAGGAGGAGGAGGGGGTGCGAGGAGGGCGTGTACTGCATGTTATTATATTATGTAGAACGTATCACATAGATCTAACTGTGCCGCACGGTTGACAGCAGAAACCTAGGGCAAAATTAAATACTGTAGGTTCTAGATACTGACTAACAGTCAAGCTCAAAAAAATTTAATTGCTAGTGGTACGGTTGGCTTGTTGATTGACTGGACAGCGGGCATATTTAACTTGTATCACAAAGTTTATACCTTTTTTTTGTTCTCAAAGTATTAGCTGAATCTAATGCCGACGTTGTTCACTAGCAGACCTGACCCTCCTGATCCTGATAATTATTCTCAAACGCTGTCTAATGCGACGTACTGCATTTTACTTACCCCAAAGAAAAGATTGTATGGTAGAACTGCAACTGTCACAGGCGGAACGGCAGTGATGGGTCTGGTAATTGCAGCCTGCTCGCGTGCACAGACAGATGAGGAGGAATAGAGAACAAAAATTTAAAATAAACTGGAATTAATCAAAATACACGCACAGGACTTATCACGCTAAACACTCGAGTAATATTTACCTCGACGTTTCGGCAACATACAGTGGCCGTGGTCACGAGTAGACTGAAGTGTGGGGTGTCAAGTCTGCCTAGCAGCGCGAGTCCTTCGAACTACCCGCACTTGGTCATTTTTTATTTGTCACCCCACACTTCAGTCTACCCGTGACCACGGCCACTGTAATGTTGCCGAAACGTCGAGGTAAATATTACTCGTGTCTAAAAATATATTGTTTCCAAAATACTTACTTGATTTATAATGCATAATAATTGGCATGATAATTGGGATATGAATTTACTGTACCAGCGGGAAAATTACAAATTATTATACCCCTGCCCTGTCAACCAGACTAGTTAGCCGTAGATACTACAGGCAAAGAGCGATCAAAAAGTAGCAAAGTAAAGACATTCCCTTTTTACTCTTAGTATTTGAGGACATGTAAAACTATTTGAGCATTTCAAATAAAGTTTGTACATTTGATTTGCGACTCCTATTTGTGATAAAAATTTGCAGGTATGTAGAGTGAACGATACTGAGCCGTAATAACATAGTCTCTCAAAATGTCCCAATTGGTTTGTATGAAATTTCCTTTTTTGTTACCAAAACTACGGATTTGCGGTAACAAAAAAGGAACTTTCCAAATTGGGACATTTCGGGAGACTATGTTATTTAAACTCAGAGTGAACGATTCACTCTATCTACCTGCAAATTTTTACCCAAATCGGAGTCGCAAATCAAATGTACAAACGCTTTTTTAGAAATGCTCATTTTAGCACTGTAGCTTGCTGTGACAAAGTATCAAACTGTTCAGCTACCTATGAGCTTGACTGCTTCGAATTAGGTTTGATGCAACATCTGTCTCCGATGATGACGTGTCAGCTAAACTGAACGTGCCCGTAGTCTGCAAGTACGACGGATTATTTGCGTAGTTCTAGTTCCTTCACAAGACCTTGAAGAAAGAACTGCGTTATTTTTCCGCCTTTGTACCTTTGCAAGAACTGAAGATGCTACTGCGAAAGGAACAAAGGCAAAAAAATAAACGCAGTTTTTCCTTCAAGTCTTGTAAAGGAACTAATGCAAAAAAAACGCAATAGTTCCATCGCACGAACATCCAAAGGAAACACTGCCAATAATCCAGTACACACGACTACAAGCCTGCTGGATCGGAAAAAAATCCTAGCAGATAATACTTACAATAGGTAGTTATATGATACGAATCGACAACTGTTTTCGACTCGAAGGTAACAAAGGGAGTGTAGATGATTTTGAACTGCTCGTAGTCTTCTGCTGATTGTGCCAAATCATCGGTTATGATATCCTAACAAAATCAATTTATAGAGATAAGTAGGTACAAAATTAGCACGGGATAATTTTTACCGCAATTTGATCGGCGCCAGTTATCGGCGAGTGGGTGAACTTTTGCTGTTATGTAAGTATTTCGTAAGTATTTATAAAGGCAAAACATGGCCTAAAAATGCATGAGATTTGGCAAACGTATTCCTTGAGGATCGCAGAGGTGCAAGAAGTTTTTTTTTTAATTCGAATACCTACACTACAGAGTAGATTTTTTTCTTCAACGGGAGCGAAGCCGCGGGATTAAGCTAGTAATTATATATACGAACTGAGAAATCCAGATGCAGAAGCCTAGATAAACTCTTCGTCAACTCTTTTCATGGTTAGCAACTTATTAATAATTGATATTAGCAGCTTATGATTACTAATTCTCTACCAAAAGTCTTACCACAGAAATTGAGTTGATGATGATGATAAATTAGGATAGTAAACTCTGTATGGATTTTATTACCTCTTTTGATAGAAAGAGCTTACACGAAGCACTGTTCATAAAATATTAGGTATGTCTAAAGGCACTGTTACACATGCTCGTTACTGGACTGAAGCAAACGCGTTCACACTTGCTTATTACCTTTCCCCCTTCCACCCCGTCTCGAGCTTGCCACTAATAAGCATGCTCGATAGTAGCATGTCCTGTTCACACATGCTACTAGCTAGCATTTGCTCAATAGTAGCATGCTTTCTTGCTACTAAAGAGCATGTGTAACAGTGTCTTAAGGGACTTTGGCTTTACGGATGCCCTTGATAAACTTGATTGCCTGTGCATTCCTGTGCGTGTCGTACAAGATGACTAAGAGCCCTGGTGGCAGCGCTCTCTATTGCCAACTACGAATTCCAAACTCCAGCTCTGCGGCGTGGAAGGTAAGGACAAACCACCGCACTATTTTCCAAGAAACTCGTCCTGTAGATTTGCTACCGATTTTCAACCGACGACCATGACCACTTTAGCAAGAGTAGTAACTACGAAAAGTAACTATAAATATAACCTGAATAATAGCAAGACCATCAACCAAGACAAGAAACCGTGGTCAGAATCTCGGTAATTTCTCAATTTATCGTACACTATTATGACCACTTGAAAGGCGTTTGGCTCGTATTATAATATGCGAACAGTTATCCAAGACCCTGCTTCTAATTATCAATAAAATACTTATAGATTTATAGGTCGTAGTAAAATTTTCGAGTAAAGTACAGTTAGTACAAAATTTCGTGACTCGATAAAAAATGTGAATATTACTCGAAGGAGTACCCGATCGGGTAGCTAAGTGTCGCAATAGACTTTCGCTAGCTGGCGCTGTCTATTTGAGTGTGTGCGTGACTCCTAGTGTCCGTATACGGCCGCATTGACGTTCAAAGTAAAGCACCTCGTTTTGCGGCTTTGGCGGAATATTTCATTTCGAGTGTGGGGTCAAAAAATCGGTTACGCTTAGTCTCCGCCATAGTGTTTGGTGAAATAATTCTTCATAATTACGAAAAAACCCTGAAAAAAGGAACTATTGATAAACAGCGCCATCTAACGGGACATTGCTCATGAGCTAACCAGGAGCAAAACCCCTTAAGGGC
>NC_133472.1:10729470-10803307 GCF_025370935.1 Choristoneura fumiferana
TTTTTTACCTAATACTCGTCTCGATTTTGTTTTCGATTCAATATAATCTATTTCAAACGACACAGTTTGTTTAATGCTATCTTAATTTTACCACGCGCGAATTTAACTAACCAAAGTTTTCTCGGAATCGCTCACTGCCTCGCTGCGCTGCAAGCAAAGTAACGTATGAGTATCAGTGACAGTGACAGTTCTTTTTTTTATCCTTCTTAAAATACAGGCAACGGGAACTAAGCCCATACAGCGGAAACTTACATGCTTGCTTTTTTCTTAAGTCGATCTATTTGACCGTTTGAATCAACAATTACCATTAAAAGATCATAATAACATGATAACCACCAATACTTGACTCAAGCATAAATCAACATACTTCAAAAACGAAAGTACGAGATTCGAAAATCGAAGTTGAATCGTATCGTTCCTCTCAATCTCGTATTAGATAATACAGGGTTTCTCAAAGTGGGGCACGCGAACCCCTAGGGGTTCGTTATTCGACGGTAGGGGGTTCGCGACAAGATTTACGTGATGGTGGCTGCAAGACTGGTAAGATGATTAAGATTTGTTTTTGGAGTCTTTATGTATTTTTTATTTCAACTCCAAATTTGTTACTTATTTCTTTGTTATTTGTTGTTGTTTGTTTCAGTTTGTATTTTCGTTGGCAAGACGATTCTTACCTATATTTGTTACCTTTTATTGAAATAAATAATATACTTACATTATATTATCATGATGTTTGAAATAAAAACTTAGTTTCTATATTAAATAATATAATGACCCGGATAACTCACACGGATTTAAGACGTGAGTTATCCGGGTCATTATATTTAATATGAGTGAGTCTCACGGTTGTTTCATGTTCAAACTTAGTTTCTCCAACAGCCAGTTTTATTACTTTCTTGGGGGGGGGGGGGGGGGAGGTAGGGGTTCGCTGTCGTCTAGAAACTTTAACAGGGGTACGTGGAGCCATAAGTTTGAGAAACCCTGAGATAATAGAAGCGCCAGCGGGACGGCAAGATACGAAGTTCGAATTTTGCACTTCGTAGTATAGAGAATAGGGCTAGTTTACATGATTCCAGTAAAAGTAAAACAAAACCATTCCAGTAGGTAGCATGACATTAGGCCGTATTGCCTAGTTTCTGACACTCGCTATCGCAATCAAATGACAGATTTCGCATACAAAAACTGTCATTTCATTGCGATCCCGATCGTCAAAAACGTTAGGCAATACTGCCTATTGTGTGCATAGCATAGGCGTATAGGGGGGCCGTGCCCACCCCTGTATTGGTCCAGTGCCCATCCCAGGATGTTTGGGCTACCAATAATACTGATATCTTCACACAAAAATCATGCATGTCAGAAGCCAGCCCCCCCCCCCCCTGAAAAATAACGATGATTGCGTGGGTGGATGCAAGGACCACTGTTCGAACATTTCAACCGCCTCAATTTTCGTGCCACGTTTCGTTTTATGTATAATATGAATGGGTTGTAGAATTTGATGACATTTTCGATTATTTATTATTTTGACAATTTAATTTTGTAACAGAATCTTCTACCATGTCATCAAAAATATATGACCACGTAAATCGAATAAAGTAAACGCTCTGAATAACCTGGCTCGCCACGATGCTAACAAACAAGTAAACTACTTGGACTGGAATAATGTAAACGGGGCCTAACTATTGTGTTATTAGCACATAAAGAGCACATCAATCAAAGAGCTTGATCAATCAAAAATCAAACATCAATCAAATCAAGGGGTGATAAGGGGGTGACTGTTGGGTGACTGACACTCTTTCCCGGCCCGGATACTACCGGTATAGAAATACCGACCCCGTTTTTTGTGTACACACCACGAATGTTTCTATAAACTGAGGGGCTACTACAAAATTGGAAAATCGAAGTTCGTGTCGTTCCGTCCGTCTGACGCTTATACTATTTAATACGAGAGTGAGAGGGACAATACGATGCGGAATTTGATTTTCCAATTTTGGAGTAGGCCCTCTGATATGAGCTTCTATGGGTGTGTACACGAAAAACAGGGTCGGTGTTATCCGGGCCGGGCGGGATAGACTGCAGGGCTGCTACGAAACTCGAAGGTCGTGTCGTGCGGTCCCTCTGACATACTATTTAATACGAGAGCGAGAGGGATAGCACGACACGATCTTCGAGTTTCGTAGTAGCCCTGCAGTATCATGTCAATGAGGGCTATCGTTTTTTGTATCACTAGATGGCGCACTGTTGCGTGAGGTTTTCAAGTATGGCTTTCAAAGTCTGTTATTACGGGCGTAAAAACAAATTTTAGATTAAAATCATATTTAATACACCTTAAAACCGTACCATAAAAATATCGAGCATGCCACAGTGTTGCATAGTCCCCGTTTTGTTCGGAAAAAAGGGAGGACAAAGGTTTCCGAAAGACAAAACTGTCTCAAAACACAGACATTCATTGCCCCGGAACGCATATTTGCCATAATTAATTTCAGATATTGCAAAATATTCACAAAATTATTCTAATTTTAAATAAACCCGCGTAGCTCACCCAAAAACTATGAGATTTGACATTTCGGAGACCTCACGCTACACTAGCGCCTCTAGCGGCGAATTCATTCGCGATAGCCCTCATTATGGTTAATCAATGTTGTAAATAATTTTGAATTTGTCAATAATGATAATGCTATAAATCATAGGAGTGGGAGTGAATATGGAGTGAATTTCTCAGTTTCACGCGATCCTAATACAGCAGAAAGCTAGTAAATCAATATTTAGATTATAGGATTTAAGGTCCAACAAACCAAACCAAATAAAACGTAGGCAAGACAACATTGGAAACATAATAATGCATTTTGTTTTCACGGTTGTTAAGTACGACGGTTAAGTAGGTAAGACAAATGACTCCAAACGGAACAATTTCGATCGTATAATTTTACACATTGAAAATAATTAATTTTTACTGGCCTCGTGCGGCCCAATGTGAAATAAAATGTACACAATAAGTTCAAGAGAATTATGAATCTATGACAATGTAACAAAGTAAAAATTCTTTTGTTTTTCTATTGTTTTACACCATGGCAGTTTGACGGCATTTGACTTTATTCTCGAAACAATAAGATTCTAATTGCTTTGTCAATTTTTTTTTTTCAAAATATTTATATGTTGGGCTTCAGGAGGCTAGTTAATGTGAACTGATTCCCATCTATCGTGGAGCTAAAGCATAAGTACAATATTCAGACAGTAAGAATGAATATACATTTATATAAGTTATCAATTGGTAGCAAATATTCCTAGAATGGAAGAAAGAAATCCGCTAGAAATCCAAACTCCTGTGACTTTAACTGAAAATTCTGAGCAAAATAATAAGCGAGGCAGGCCATCTTTAGTCAAGGCAGTGAAATTCAGCCCACAACCAAAGTCAATTATATCAAAATTATTGAATCAAGTCCAGGACGACAACTGTGTTACCATCAAAGATGGGATAAATACCAGTGAAGTAAATAATGATGTACATAATAGAAAAACTAACTTAGAAAATGAAAAATACAGTCAAATTAAATGTGACTTGGAACCAGAACTGAATTCACATGAAGGACTACAAGAAAGCTTCAGTTTTGATCTTGCTGGTGTAGGAGAGGCCCATGATAACTTTAAGGAGTGTTATTTATTGCTTGAAAAGGAACCAAACACCTGTCAGGTAGTTTAAATGTATATATTTTATCAACAGACAGAATACACATAAATTAATGCAACACATCTCTGTCTATACTCATATGTATGACGCATTCACTGCCGGAAACGCATATAAAGTATTCACCCGACTTTCACCCAGTGCCGCTGTCAGGATTCCGCACACATTTGAACACGTATGTGCGTTTGCAGTACCTAGCAAAGTTCGAAAAACAATGCCGGCAGTGAATGCGATAATAAAGAGGCAAGCTTTATTTGTAGTGCAGGGGGAAATCTCTGGAACTGCTATACTATACCTTGACAAGTTCCTGTGACACGTGGTAGAACCCTGTCACAGGGAGCCTCTGCTGCCTTTATCAATTTTTTTTGTTAAGTGTGGCTGTTGAAACCATTACATGTAACAACCAAGAAAAAAGTCCCAACACAATCTTAAACACCAAGATAACCCTCTTTAACAACTAAAAATTGCTGTTGCTTCAATGTTGTTATACACGGTATTTATTGACTGTATGCAATTTTATATCATCACTGACATCAACATACATCCCTGTATTATTATTATTCTATTCTTGAAATCCTGTAGTTTTATGTATTTTATTTGTAACTATTTTATTTTGAAAAAATGACTTTCTGCCAAGTTTCTTGCGGCGCATTCTTCTTTGCGGCGATGGTGTTTCTGAAAGCGCTGGTATTTTAAAAATTGACGTGTAAAGGTGCCCATTGCAGCTTATTTACTAAATAAATGATTAGAAATAACAATATTGAATTGTAAGCTTGTTGTAGTTGTTATGCATAAAATTTTAATCACTCCAATTATTTACAGAGTACTCATGGTGATAAGAAAGAGGAAAGTGCAACAAAGATATTTGAAATAGCCTGTTATATTTGCCCACACAGGTAACCTTTTTTTTTTTAAGTTTATAATAAATAAGTACCTGGTTTATAATAAATACCTACAAACCTGTTTTTTTATTTATTTCAGGAGCAATAGCCAAAAAGCGCACAGGGAACATTTGATCATTCATAGAAATCAGCCCTACAAATGCAACTTTCCAAATTGTAATTACATTTGTAAATTATCCTCCAATCTCATAAAACATAAAAGGATACACACATTGGAGAAACCCTTCCTCTGTGATCAGTGCACATTTAGGACCAATTTTGGAAACTCACTTAAGGTGCACAAGAGAATTCACACATCTGAACGGCCATATGGATGCCAGTATTGCAGCTATCAGTGCAACAGCAGCTCTAATCTCAAGAAACACTGCCTTCACAGGCATAGAGAGATGTCCTAGTTAAACTATTGTGTTAGTATGTAATGTATATTTATCATCTATACTAATATTATAAAGATGAAAACTTTGGATTTTTGGATGTTTGTTACAAAATAACTCAAAAACTATTGGACCGATTTTAAGAAATCTCTCACTATTATGCTAAATATTAATGCTAAATTATTCCAAAGTGCCATATTTATTAACAGAAAAAAATAGGGTTCCCTACTAAAACTACAATAATGTAACTCAAAGTGTAAAAAAAGTTGCCATAAAACATCTTTCGTCACACAATGCGCTGTAGAAACTATTGATTATAGAACAAAAACGTTTTTTGGGAAATTGAGCTGAAAAATGTGTGTGAAGTGCCCTTGATTAAAGACCTTTTTAGAGTTCTGTGCCCAAAGGGTAATAAAAACGGGATCCTATTACTAAGACTCCACTGTTAGTCTGTCTGTCTGTCACTAGGCAGTATCTCATGAATTGTGATAGCTAGACAGTTGAAACTTTCACAGATGATGTATTTCTATTGCCGCTATAACAACAAATACTAAAAACAGAACAAAATAAATGTTTAAGGGGGGATCCCATACAACAAACGTGATTTTTTTTGCTCGATATTAATAACGGTAACAGGTAGTTGCTTGAAATATAATATTTATTTGTATAAATGTACTTTAAAATAAATATTTAAGGTGGGCTCCCATACAGCAAACGTGTTTTTTTTCCGTTTTATGCTAATGTCTTATGTTGTATAGGTACGGAACCCTTCGTACGAGTCCGACTCGAACTTGGCCGTTTTTTTTTTTACTTTGTCCGTGCGAAGCCGGGGCGGGTCGCTAGTACTAAATAAAACCGAATAAAGTCAAGTCTGTAGTTTCATTTTAACTTTGAAGGTCTACATATTGTACCTACCTTCGGTATAATTATGATTTTTTTAATGTTTTCAAGTTTCGTATTTTAGGCACTTATAATTATAATTATAATTATAACCCTTGTACTACCGAAGGTACGAAGGGTACTCATTTTAAATTTTTTAGACAATTATGCCCTTGTACCCTTGCTTATACTGCCGAAGGTACGGTATTATAATTATCAATAAATAAAAATTGATTTTGTTAATTTCTTTAACTTTTAAGGGCAACACACACAGAAGGCGTGCGCGGGCCGGGTCGTGTCCGCCGCGTGAGCCGCGTGGTTCGTTGTATTCACACAGAGAGCGGGTCGGACCCGCGACGGGCCCGCAGCGGCTATCAATGTTGCCAGTTTAGTGACAGCCTTATTCATAAAAAATCCTTAATTGAGGTTTGATCGGTCTGTTACTTAGCAGACTGATTAAGCTTGTTAGACGGTTGTCAAGAAGTATGATTCATAAACGCATGCGAGCAGTCTGCTAGTTGTTGAGCTGCTCATAGACGGATTAGACGCGTTATGTTCGCCACCTTGACAATTCAAAGACAAAAAATGGCCTAATCGATAATTAAAAAAAAAAATTGACAGCAGTGACAGCAAATTAGCAGGAAAAAAAATAAAAAGCGAGATGTTTGTTTTCCCGCCATTTCCGATCCGCATGTTTATGTTGTGCAAAAAGCCATAATTATGTTAATCATCCTAATTATTTTTTTTTCATATTTATTTATTGTTGCTAATTTAGAGGATTTTTAAATACAAATTCCTGAAAATAAATTTTCCTGTTTTTTTTTAATCTTTGCGTAGCCCTGACTTCACTATAAATAGCTTCGGTATGGTTTTTTGTTCTGTTTTTTGTGCAGGGAGATAAAGGAGGGTCTACGGTCCTCTAACTTTAGCAGAGCCTTGATCGACTGATTAGCGCTAACAGACGTTTATTTTTTTTTGTGGTACCTCCCATAGACGTAAAGTAGGGTTTTTTTTTCTCATCCAACCCTATAGTGCGGGGGTCTTTTAAATTAAAACCATTAGGGGTTACTAATACGATTTTTCGATTCAGTGATTTTTTTGCGAAATATTCAACTTTAAAGTACGAATTTTCACTGAAATCGAGTTTTAGGGTTTTTAGCTTAAGCTTTAGGGATAAATATTTTTGAGAGTCGGTAACTCTGCGCTCGGCCCGCGCGCTTTTTGTGACGACGGGCGACGGCGCGGGCCCGCGCACGACCGTCGCGGGCCGCACACGACCTGCGCGCCCTCTCTGTGTGTGTTGCCCTTTACTGCTTCCTGCTCTACCTGTAAATAAACAGAAAGACAAAAAAAGACGAATTTTGTACAGATCAAAGCATTTATATTCTTTATAATTAATCTAAATAAATATACAATATTCTATAAAGGTATAACTGGTAGTAAAATAAACGATTGTCGCCCAAAAAGTACTTATACAATGTCCGCTTACAACATGATTATTATAACACCATGATATTTATATAATTCATTTGAACTACGCAACAAAGCAGCGAGGTTACAATTAACAATAATACTAGGTTGTATAGTCAGCGGGTGGTTTGTGATGATAGTAACTAGGGGTGAGGTTTGTGTCAGTGACAGTGTTCGGTGAAGTCTACGACGACTGACTCGCGCCAGCCGAAGAGGAAGTAGCCGGAAGCGGAGCCCAGGACGACGGCGGCGCAGAGCCACGTGTTGTAGGTCATGAACACCAGCATCAGCATGTAGCTGACGAGGACCTGCAGCCCGTGCAGCGCCGTCTGCCACGCGTGCGCCCCGCTCAGCATCCTCGGCCTGCTTACGACAAACCGTTGACAAGTTTAAAGACTCAAATAGGTAGACTAGGATACTTTATACAGTACACTCAGTGTATATGTTATGTAATTACAGTCTGTTCAATATAGGAATGGACAGAAGGAAAATAGGCTCTTTATAACGCACGCTTTATATAGGAAGTCATTTAATTTTTTTTTTTTTTGTATACGGTCTGAACTAAATTCTAATTAAACTATCGAAGACGTCAATATTACTTTCAATTATTCATTCACTAACTGTTGCCCGCGACTCCGTTCACGTAGAATTAGTTTATTGCTATCCCGCGGGAACTATGCAATTTTCCGGGATAAAAACTATTCTATGCCCTTCTCCGGGGCTTATACTATCTGTATACCGAATTCCACTTAAATTAGTTCAACGGTTAAGACATGAAGAGGTAGGTTACAAACAAACATACAGACTTACAAACTTTCGCAATTATAATTAATATTAGTGAGATTAACTTTGCTATTTTTCATATCATAATTTAAAAACAATAAAAAAACTTTCTATTTTGTTAAAAACAGAAACGTCTTTCTATAAAATACCTAAAGAGGCAGAGGTTAAGAACATTCTGCAAGAAACGGAACGTTTATAATATTGTTAACTCAAGCAATATTCTGTACTGTAGGTACAGGCGAGTTCATAAACTTGTGATTGTGACCAAAATTGATCATAAATATCTGAACACGCTTCTACGCCGTTACCAATAGTGGTCTTCAGATTTTTTTATCAAATTTTTGAACTCGACTGTACATTATTTATAGTTTTTATTCGCCAGTTTGGATCAAAATGAGATGTAATGACCTTTAACCATATACGAATAGTTAACTTTTCACAACTAAAGCACTGCACTAAATTTGATGAAATTTGGAATGGAAAAAACTTGAACTTCATAGCAGAAACTACGAGTAGAATATTTTTAAACAGCAACAATGAGAGCGGATGAGTCCACGAAACAGTTATTAAATTATGTATAAATATAAATCGAATTGATATTATGTAGCAAATTACGCAATATTGTGTTATTTTGTAAGTACCTACATTGCGTATTAATCTACTTACTTACAAAGTAAAGAAAATGTTGACTTTATCCTATTTATTACTTATTTTATTCATCATCATCATTACTACGACTTCAGAAAAAATGTTTAGAACCCCTTCTTCTGTGACCTTCTAGAGTCCTATGTTATTCTGACTGAATGGACAATAGGGGATTATTTATAATGCCCGGGCATTATGGCTAAGCTATATATCTAAACTTCATTATTTATGACATTGTCAGGTCATTATGAATATTGCAACATGATCATTTCAAAAATATAAATAATAGTAATGCAGTATATATTTTTATTACTCTGCCCAATAGGTAATAGACATTATGTATAATGCCTGGGCAATTTAATCATTTGATTAGTTATTATCAAATTGCCATCTCATTATGAAAAATGTCCGATTTATCACTTGGTCCACACCACAACATATACACGCGTGACACTTGCGTTTATACAGAGACACTTCGTGTACATATCTTCTTCGTGGGTATATTCATCAATAGTACAGTAAGCGTCAGAGAAAAGGACTGTACATTCAAGGGCATAAATATAATATATACATTTATAGCGTCAAATATATTTATATATCGACCATATGTTAGTTCGGTCAAGGACTTTTATTCATGTGCCACCATACGTATGTACTTTATCAATTATGTGACCAAATTGAATTGAAAAATTTCAAACTGTTACAGCACTGTAGTTTACTGCGACAATGTACTAAGAGGATTGTTTTTGTCGCTTGCTCGGTGTAACGTGAATCTACTTCACTATTTTTTGCCTGTACCCTTAGTGTAAGTTTTCGGTTACAAAATACGTCTCGATCGCGTTCGCGTTAAAATCTCAATTTGTATGAAAACACGAACATCGCAAACGTTCCGCTAGATACACTAAGGGCACTGTAGGCGTAACTGCGAGCACGCAAACTGCAATCCAGTGTATGCTCGTTCATAGAGATATTGAATGGAAAGAAGTGCACAAAGGTCAGATTGATTCGAAAAAAATTAGCGTGGAAAATGGTCAAAATTAATGCAAATTTCGAACCTTCTATAGGTAGGTACCTAAATTCGGCCCCAAGTGCAACCTTTTCACAAAAAATGTCACAGTGAATATGTACAATACAACACCACACCACAATCATAGCATAGCAGGCACGGTACTGGGTACTACGGCGTGGCTCGAGCTTACAGCTTACAACCTATGGATAGTAGTGAATAATCCAATCCTACTAATATTATAAATGTGAAAGTTTGTGAGTGAGTATGTTTGCTACTTCTTCACGCTGAAATGGCTGGACGGATTTGGATGAAATTTGGCAAAAAGTTAGTTAATAACCTGGATTAAAACATAGAAAGAAAGAAAGACAATAATTTATTTATAACAGCAATAACACATTAAGTTTAGGAAAAATAACAATAAGAAGTGTACATAAGATACTTTTTATCCCGATATTCCCACGGGATAGGGATAAAATCTTGAAATAACAACCGCTGGGGTTAGAGTCATGAAATTAATATTAATTAAGTAGTACCTAAACCTATTCGTTTGCCCTTCGTGCAAGACTACGATACTCCTTGGATACCAGACCTCTTCGTTGATCACGTATGTTACTCAGTTAATAAATAAGATATAATATAACTAAAATTTATTTTTTAATATAGATTTTAATTTAGTTTGTAATAAGTACCTATTTAGTACTTATTATTAATATTAACCAAAATATTTTATGGTTATGTCATTCTTTCTACATTATTTATTACTTACAAATTTGTCACAGAAAATATCTTGCGACGATTTCGACATTGGCGAAATGCACGATTATTTTTGAAAGCGTAATAAATTCACATTCTCCAATATTGCACAAAAAAGTTCACAGACGCGTGTCTCACTCAAGCGGATGCCACTCGCGCTCGCACTGGTCCCAACCGGTCCGAGATATCATGTCCGTGAGCAGTGTCTATGTGTGCTTTGCTTGAGCGCACTTTGTATGTAGATAGATATCGTAGGTACTTATCTGTTTTCCTATAGCGGGTTTTAGGGTGCGGCTCCACTGAGGCGGAGACGAACGGAGCGGAGAGGAGTCGTGTAGGGATCGACCAATTATATTAGGTACATCTCATCTCCGAGATGTGGATTTCAACTAATATGATTAGTCTCCTCTCCGCTCCGCTCGTCTCCGCCTAAGTGGAGCCGCAGCTATACCAAACTAAATGAATTCCAACTATAACATTGTCGAGAATAATAGTATCACGATCTAACAGGAGGGATTTGACTCAGTTCAAAAAAACGTCTAAGCAAACAAACAATAGAAAAAAAATATCACTTTAAATCATTCTGAGAATTCAGGTAAAAACACAGTATTTTTTCTTCTTTCTAAAATTCTATTGTTCCTTTATCTACCAACCGCAAACTACCAACCGGTGATTATGAATGGTTGTAGGGTCTGTGGTAAGGTAGGATTGGACGACTGCACCGAAATGCATTAGTATTCGTCTGCCCTTGATTCGTGCAAGACGTACCAAATCAGGTCCATGACAAGTGCGTGTCGTGTCGTGTCGTGTCGTTTTAGCAAGCAGAACCCTGGGCGCGCATTATTCCTTGATCCACGTGAGCAGTCTACGATCGATCCTTCGATACCAGACCTCTTCGTGGATCACGTATGTTATCACTTAGTAATAAATAATTAAATAAGATAACTATAGTGTGTTTCCAGGGCAGGCGAAAAAACGGACAATGACCGAAAGTATTATGTTAGCGGCGAAACAAAACGATACGTATCGCTCTCCATACAATTCTGTGCCCTAAGTGTAAGTTATCGGTTACAAAATACGTCTCGATCGCGTTCGCGTTAAAATCTCAATTTGTATGGAAACATGAACAGCGCCTCTAGCGGAACGTTTGCGATGTTCGTGTTTCCATACAAATTAAGATTTTACGCGAACGCGATCGAGACGTATTTTGTAACCGAAAACTTACACTAGGGGTACTGTATCGTTCCTGCGTAGCTCGCGCGTTTAGTGGTACGGACGGGGTGAGCGAGCGTGAGAGTTAACAAACCTTTTTCGTCTGGAATCTCAATGTCATTAAAGATGATTTTATGTTAATTTCTTATTTTACTTTTATTCCTCATTTTTTGATTCATCTGAAGTATTCTGGTATATCAAATACATAAAAATCCTGCAGTAGATACAATATTTTATTTTAAATTTAGATACCTACACTTTTAAATAACCAACTTAAAAATTAAAAAACTCCCGACATTTTCACTTCAGTCCAGTTCAGTCTTTTCAATGGCTGAATTGGCTGAACCAATTTTGATAAAACATGTCTGTCTAGGACCTACCGTTCGAAAACGTTCGTGCTACGGTGTCACAGACACTGCTCTACTTTTGTGTCCGGGGTTAAAAATACGTCTGATAGACTCTACATCATTAGAATTTAACTAATTAAGTTATTTCAATCGCACAGGGCTAAGCAAACTAATATTATTTATTATAAATAACAATTATTACAATACGAGTATTTATAATAAATAATATTGAAATTACATTTTCCTCTTTATTCATACAATGATGACCAAAAAAGGTTGGTGATCTGATGGTAGGCACTAAAGGTGAATGTCCACTTTTTCGGCTGCCCTAGAAACAAAATATACTAACCAGCTTACTCTTAGAATAGACGGTTTAGTGGTGATGGTGATCCTACCTGAGCTAGCTTTTTCCGGCGGCTGCGTACGCGCAAAGATCAAATTTGGTGAAGCTCTTTCATCATTACCGTGGAATAACGTAAAAATAAAGATTTAAATAAATCTGACGAAAGTGCTTCAACAGTTTTGGTTTAAGTATATTATACAGCCTATAAATAAAAAAAAATTATATTAGTGATTTTCAACTAATAAAAACTTAATTAAAACCATCAACTCCCCGAAACCCGTATTATTTAATATTTTATTATTTGCGATTCATCTTTAACTGTCAAGATTTATTCTTATTAATTCAAAATTACGGAAGTTTCATACAAACGTCAACCCTCTAAGAGGTAGGTATATACGAATATAAAATACGGTCTCATTCCTTGCCTAGTTAGATCATAACATAAAGAAAACTTCTATGCAAAATCTATGCCTAACTATGTTTCTATAAACAGGAGGTGGAGGAACTGCATGAACACGCATATTTTGCTTAAGCTTAGCTATCGTAAGGTCGCGGGTGAGCAAGGAAATATTCTTTTAGTTCATTGATATGGACCTCCGCAAAGGAAAAACGAACGAGAGTCTATTAGAAGCCCGAAGTCGAAGACTGTCGGCTTTAATGAGTCGATGTTGGTAAATATAGTACCGCCCGTGCGACATATGTTTGTCATCACATTTGCGAGTAACATTGTTTATTTGTAAGACAAAATATTATTTTTGCCTTATTGCCGATACCTTAGGCTGCGGCTCTTGGGCAGCGCGAGCATCCTCCCCTGAACATCGCCCCGGAGCTGCGGGAGGGTGTGCGCGTGCAGGGGTGACATTCTTTCCAGGCCCGGATAATACCGACATGGAAATACCGACCCTGTTTTTCGTGTACACGCCCATAGAAGCTCATGTCAGTTTCTATGGGCGTGGACACAAAAAACTGGGCCGGTGTTTCCATGTCGGTATTATCCGGGCCGGGAAAGTGTCACCCCGCGTGCAGCAGCGCCATGCGCAGCAGCAGCGCGTGTAGCAGTGTCAGTACGGGCATTGACTCATTTACCGACCTTGGGCTTCATGACAAGCAAATTAGTACGGGCAATGACTCATTTACCGACCACGGATTTCATGACAACCACATTAAGGTCGAGGGTTTTATTTGGGGGGTTGCAACCAAGATAGCCTGCATGTTTCGACACTGTTTACGAGCAAGTGTGATGAAAAAATATTAGGTGTTCCTTTCACTGTTTTTTTTTCAGCGAGACCGGCTTTAGAATTTGAGAGAGAGAGAGAGAGATTTATTTACACATATTCGATACACAGAAAAAACACGTTAGGATGAAATAATAATTAAAAAAAAAAACATCGAATAGTATAAATTGGGACCCACTCAGCATAATGATGCGGCAAGCCACAACGCTGTTTTTCAGTGGGACCCATATTGGGACCCAATTTCGCAACAATTCTTGTGGTAATCCAAATAGTAATTTCATTAGCGCTGAAAAAACCGCGTCAAATTTCATGTCTCTAATATTAGTGGGGTTAATGAAACTTAAATTTCTAGTTTTCTAAGCAACTTTCTTATTTTTTTTCTCTTGAAAAAAACTTTAAAAAAAAGACGGATAAAATCGGTAAAGTCATTCTCACTCAAGTTACGTATGGCATGACCAAGGGATGAAGGGACACAGGCATTCATATAATAAACTAAGTACATATATTATATAGGTAGACAATTATATTCCGTTGGACTTGCTTACAGGCTAAAATATTAATTTTTAGGGTTCCGTACCAAAAGGGTAAAAACTGAAACCCTATTAGGTACTAAGACTTCGCTGTCCGTCCGTCCTTCACCAGGCTGTATCTCATGAACCGTGATAGTTAGACGGTTGAAATTTTCACAGGTTATGTATAACTGTGGCCGCTATAACAATAAATACTGAAAAACCGGCCAAGAGCGTGTCGGACAGTTAAGTTAAGTAATATATTTCTAAGGATTTCGTCGTAGGTATATTTTATACCTCTAAACTTGGAAGATTCCGTATAAAAGCTGCTTAGGCTGCTATTTACTCTTAAACTACTAATAATTCTCAAGCAAACTTAGCCGTTATAGTTTTCCTTGAAAGTTTGATATACTTACTACCATTCTGAATTTTTTAAATTTTTTCCACCCACCGGTTTAGATTTTAGAGCGGGGGGAGGGGGGCCGCTCGATTTTAATGAAAATTTGCATTTTAAAGTTGAATATTTCACAAACATATCACTGAATCGAAAAAGCGTCTTAGCAAACCCCTAATGGTTTTAAAAGACCTATCCAACGATACCCCCCACTATAGGGTTGGATGAGAAAAAAAAATCACCCCCACTTTACGTCTATGGGTGGTACCCTAAAAAATTTTTTATAGAATTTTTTATTGTATCATTTTGTCTGCATAGTTTACATATATATTCGTGCAAAATTACAGCTTTTTAGCATTAATAGTCCCTGAGCAAAGCCGCGAACGGACGGACAGACAGACAGACATGGCGAAACTATAACGGTTCCGTTTTTGCCGTTTTGGCTCCGGAACCTTAAAAACAGAATAAAATAAATATTTAAGGGGGGCTCCCATACAGGAAACGTGTTTTTTTTTACTTTTTTGCTAATGTCTAATGAATGTTGTATAGATGGTACGGAACGGAATAACCGTTCGTGCGCGAGTCCGACACGCACTTGGACGGATTTTTTAAATCTTGAATTTAATGTAGCCGACAACCATTTGGATTTTGTTGCAACTCTTGTAACATCGCGAATAAGTGTTTTCTTGAGTTGTTTATTAAGATTGGATTTAGTGAAATATTAACTACAATTGAATGATGGAATTCCAGAACTTTCCCATAAATCAGGTTCATTATGTATGACACCATAATTAAATAATTAATAATACGGTAAACTCCTGAATTCATCATATCCTAAACACAAACAATAAAATTTATATCTAATTTGCAAACAATTTAACTCATATTTCTTATGAGAGTAAATGATCTTTAAACCGAATTATCGATGTTTAGCTAAGATGGGAAAATATTGAAAAGTATATAATTTAAATTTGTTTTTTTTTATTCTATCTATCTATCTCTTTCTATAATGGTTTTCTCTATGAAGTAAGTATGGCGCAACTGGGTGAAGTCACACGTTACTAAGTCTGTCTCTGTCCTATCTCGTATTTTGAAACTTTTATAACTCTACTAAATATATATCTAAGTAGTAGCTTAAAAATGTTTTTTCGTTTGTTCACGCGCATCGACAAGCTTTGATTTACAAAATGAATAAAAAGTCAAATACCGTATTACACAATGTGTAGGTAAATGGTGAATATCCCGTTTTACTTTCTGTTAAAAACGTTTAAGCAAACAAACAAAAAAAAATACTTTAACACCTAGAGTAAAACATAAATATTTTATTACTTATATTGTCATTCTTTAGAATTCAGGTAAAAAACAATATTTTTTATCTATTTTCTAATATTCTATTGTTCCCTTTATCTACAATGTAATTAGCAAATTACCAACCGGTGTTTATGACCGGGTGCAGGGGGTGCGTGGTAATTATTAGGACTGGAATACTGCAATAAAATGCATTAGTATTTGTCTGTCCTTCGTGCAAGACGTACCAAATTGGGTCCTTGAAGTGCGTGTCGTGTTGAGTAAGCAAGCAGAGCCCTGCACGAGCATTACTCCTTGGTCCACGTGAGCAGTCTACGATCGATCCTTCGATACCAGACCTCGTCGTGGATCACGTATGTTACCCAGTTAATAAATTAGATAACTAATAACCAACTAAGACCAAGGGGTCTTCAAACTTTTTGACTCAAGGGCCACACTGCACTCGTTATCGTTATCGTTACGTCCACATGAGCAGTCTACAATCGATCCGTCAATACCAGAACTCTTCGTGGATCACGTATGTTACTCAGTTAATAAATTAGATAACTAATATCTTTAGTATAGAATGGACGGTTTGATGGTGATCTTAACTTTATACCTACCTGAGCTAATTTTTACCGGCGGTTGCGTTTTTAGTGAAGGTTCTTCATCTTTACCGTGGAATAACGTATTAATTAAATTTCTTATATGATTTCATATAGTAGACCAAAGCTAAATACAAATATGTGAGTGTGATTTTCAACTTATAAAACTTAACTTTTTAAAATTGTCAACTCCATATGGGTTTTAATTTAATATTTCTATATATACAAACGTAATTCGTCGTATACAAACGTCCACCTCCCGTTAACCCAATGAGGGAATTAGTAAGAAAATAATCTTATTTCTTGTCTAAATCATACACAACGAAAACCTCTATGCAAAATTCCAGCTTACAGGATTAGGATCCACGTTGATGACGCACTTAAACAAACATAATTTGACTGATTAATCATTTCGGCACTAAAAACTTTTCAATAATTAACGCTTAAAGTTATTCGACATAAGTACAAAATCTACAAAGTAAATTGTATTGTTATATGTTACTGCTAATTTGTAGCATGCTAAATATATATATTTTTTACTTGAACGCATTGAAAAATTAAAATTAGTTTTACGACACGTAATTAGGTACCTACACTTAATCCCTTAAACGTTAACTAGGTATGATTTACAACTGTTATAAATATATATCAGGTACCTACTTTTTTCGAATCTTAAGCTTAATTTCAAAGGATTCTGCTTTAGTTAGCCCAGTGAAAAAAAAACTTAAACAATGTAATTTTTAGTACGATTAGTTAACAAATGCTTTTTATCAATTGTAAAGAAGTTTTGTTCATGAAACAATAGCTTTTAAAAACTCCCGTTGCTGCAGGCGGGTTAAAACAGACTGGGATTAGAGAACAATAGATTTAGTCCCAGAAATGTGGAAAGTCCCACGCAGGTGTAGGTATAAGCAAAATAGCAGCAATCGCCATCAGGTATCCTACATTGTATCCGCATAAAACATGCTACTAATCAAACCCAAACCCGGCCTTCGCCATGACAACTATTTACGTTCACATAGCATTGGACACACGGAACATGAAAATGATAAATCGATCTCGAAGGCAATGTTCCGGCGATAAAATCTATGTTTGTCGTGCCATGATGTAGAGTGCCCCGAGAGCTAAAAATTGTAATTACTTCATAGTACCTATTAAGTATTTCACAAAATATAGCGACGTTGCATTTTGTGCTAATCAAATAACTATATAGTTAGCGTGTAATTTACTTAATAATTAAAAACTCATTATTGCATTTCCTAACCGATTTAGTACCAGTGGATCTATTTTACTTGGCGAGATTAACTGCGTATACTTAATATCTGGCTCCGGCTGCAACTATTAAAAAAAGGCTGATTTCGTCTAGGGAACTGAATGCTGGGTAATCGGAGAAACCAATGTTATAACGCGGAACGCTAAAAAAATATCCGGTTACTATCTATGTAACTAACCGGTTCATTGAACAAGAAGTAACTGCAACAATTTAATTATAAGTAGGTAAGTATATACATTTATACGTAGGCGTAACTTAAGCGATATTAGGAGCAATTTTAGGCAAGAATGACACCGTATCATACCATGATGTAATAGCAACGTGTCAGGCAAAAATAAAATATTTGTATCGAAAAGTATGAGATTATGCCCGCTAGCACGTTTCGTAGCCAACGTTTCGTGTCATTTATGCGTTTAACATTCCGTCTGACACGTTCCTATTACGGTCATGGCATGATACGGTGTGATGTGTAGAGACCGTTAGAACGGTAATTAAATACCTACACAAACAATTTTCACAGCATTTTTCTGTTATCGTCGTAGATAACAAGGTTTTCGCATTTATCTTCATGGACAATTAAATTAAATCTGTGACTCAAACTTTCGTCATTCTCGTAAATCGAATTACCTGAACGTTTAACTAACCAAGTCAATCGAAATTACACGGGGGTTTTTTAACCTACCATTGCAATTTTTGACTTAAACCGTTACACAATTATAAGCCAATTGCGATAAGTAGGTATAAACCAGTTCTATTGTTTCAGAAATCAATCAACAATAAATATTGTAATTTTCCATTTGGTACTATTATTGTTGCAGTCGTAATTACGTCCCAAACAATTTGTTTCTATTATAAATCGACTAGCTTTTGCCCGCGGCTTCGCTCGCGTTAAATTTGGAGTAAAATACATTTACTTTCTGCGATCCTTTTTTCGTGTTTTGATTAATTTTTCGGAGGATTATATGGAAATACAAATACAGACAGATTTTCTTTAAGACAGATCGTGCAAATTTTGTAATACAAAAATCGACCTACATACGTAATTAATTATGATTCTTACCAACTTTGAAACCCTGCTTCGCTGATTCAGGGTTAGAATTTTAGAAAACGATAAAGTACATACTACACGTTTCTTTTGCCCGCCACTTCATACACGATATAGGATTATATCCCGAGAAATTAAAGTTCCCGCGGTTGAAACTTATTTTTATTCTGCGGAAAGTTTGCAATTTTTCTTAAAGTAAGTAGCCTTTGAAATTTAACAGTCGTGTAAAGTCTTTTGCGTGTGCCATCAACTTTTGAGGAGTTCCCTTCTACGGAGACGATCCTCACCAGAATGAGTAGGATGTCACTGCTAAATAATTGTTACCATCTGGTAACATCATCAGTTTGCCAAATCCCCAGTCCCCAATAAGAGGTTTAGCTTATGCGTTTTCTGAATCAGTTGGTAAGTATATAAAATCCTCTTTATTCGTTTTATCCCGTGGGATATTCGGAAAATCTTTGAAATAGTTTTTACCTACCTGCATACCAAATTTGAAGTTTCTAATAATTATAGTTACGCAAATAGGGCCATTTTGAAGTGAAAATATAAATCGCATTTTATTCCCTATCCCGTGGGAATTTTGATAAATGCTGAAAATAGTTTTTAGCTGTTAGTATTACCTACTTGTTTACCAAATTCGAAGTCTCTAATAATTATTGTTACGGTAAAAGGGTCAATAATTGAAAGTGAAAATACAAATCCCATTTATTCACTATCCCGTGGGAATTTCGAGAAATCCTGAAAACCGTTTTTAGCTGTTAGTATTACCTACTTTCATGCCAAATTTGAAGTTTCTAATAATTATAGTTACGCAAATAGAGCCATTTTGAAGTGAAAATATAAATCCCATTTATTCCCTATCCCGTGGGAATTTCGAAAAATCCTTTCTTAGTGCGCGTCTACACCTATTAAGGAACATATACTTCAAATTTCAAGTTTCTAGACCCAGCGGTTTGGGCTGTGCGTTGATCTATAAGTCAGTCAGTTTCTTCTTTTATATATATAGATTTGTTTAATGCAGGGGTCGCCAAACTACGACCCGCGGGCCAAGTCCGGCCCGCGAGCCCCTCTAAACCGGCCCGTGGAAAGAAAGAGCTCACGGTCCGGCCCGTGATAGGGTTCGATTTTATAAAGCTACAAGTAACTAGTAATTAGTTTTATAAGACCCGCCACTGACGGTAATTGGTCATAATCATAGTCATAGATAATCGACTCATGAACATAATCAACACCAAGCGCGTTCCTTATGCGTTACTAGTTTCTAGGTACCCCCGAAGACTAAGGGACTGTTTCACCATACATTGATTAGTGTTAATTGACGGTTAAATGTGATGCCGTCTCCGTCTATTCGAACAAAACACATAGAGGCGGCATCACATTCAACCGTTAGTTAACACTAATCAATGGATGGTGAAACAGCCCCTAAGTCTACTTAACTAATGTATTACCCCCATGACCAGCGAAAGTCTTGACCCGCACGAATTTACATTAAGTTCAGTGTGGCCCTTGAGTCAAAAATTTTGAAGACCCCTGGTTTAATGCAAATGACAATTAGCTAATTAGGCTCAGAACTAATGGAGGATCAATTTAAGTGATACCTATTCAACAACAATAATAGTACACACATTATCACATTTTGAAAAACCAACAGAGATAGAATCCTGTGATTAGATGTTATTCATCCGCCCCTTTCGATCATCGACATATTTTCACGCATTTGATGGTCAATTTTAGAAAGTGAATGTTAATAAAACTGGGACACAAATTACTATTAAAATGAATGGCTAATTAACTTCTGGCTGACTGTCTGTCTACTATACTATAATGGGTAGGTGCTGTAATTTAATTGCCAAAAAGGTTTCCAAGTGCTTAACATTAAATTCTTGTAACCGGTAATAACTTTTAAGATTACGTATAGAAAGTTATTGGTGACTGTATAATATTGCTAACTAGCCTTAACCCGCGGCTTCGCCCGCATTAGAATTATCTTAATACCGTATTAACTGAACTGTTGTATACCATACCTATGTATTACCTATGCCCGTGCAAATTTGAAACAAACAACGACAACAGTTTACTTACGTACACGATTCTTGTTAACATGGCAATGCAATAAATAAATGTCTAGAACTCTAGACAGGCCTACTAACTAACTAACTTAACGTAACTTGGCCTGAAAAGGTTACGGTAACAATTTTAAAGGACAACGTTCGCTTGCACAACGCCATCTATTAATTGCAAACAAAGTTAACACGTCATCTTGAGAGCCGAGGTACGGTACGTCACCGTTAATGGGAAACGCGCCACGGGAACACATTACCGGGATATCAAGTATCCCATGTCTTAATTCAGATCTTTGTTTATCTGTATGCCAAGTTTTATGTAAATCCGTTTAGCCGTTATTGCGTGATTCAGGAACAAACACCTAAACATCCAAACTTCCAATCACAAACTTTCACATTTATAATATTAGTAGGATTAAAAAATGAACTAATAATAGAATTAGTTGGACAGTTTAGTTAAAAACGAAACTACTTAATACCTAGACGCTTATACACACTGGTCATGGTCAAGCATTGGCAAAACGCAGGCAGCAGTATATTGATATTCTTGTTTTGTTATCATTTATAACCTTCTGCATGTTGGCCAACGCTTTTGATTTGAAGCATGTTCTCATATATAACAATTTGATTTGAGAATTCAATAAGTAATAGGTTAGTACTTACACACTCCTCTCAAGTACATGCGGCACCGGCCTTAAAAAGAAAAGAAAACATGTTATGCAAGCGCCTTCATTCCAGAACATTATTGTTAATCTGCATTCATTGTCTTAAGGCTATGAAGAGCCTGGTTAAAACGTGTGTATGTATGAGTGAGCATTGAGCTCGTATAAATTATAACGAAGGTGTGTTTTGAATAGCCTGTGTTGTGTAGTAACCACTTCAGAGAACATAATAGACAATAGACTTGTAATAAACACAGGGAAGGTTGTGAACTAGAACTCCCCAAAACTAATCTAACATTGTGGGTATTGGGATTTTGAATTAAAACTCTTATTCATATATTCAGCGAAATGTCACTGAATGGACTGATTAGTCACGGCCTTACTATTATTTGGATTAACAATTTGTTTACTAGTCGTTTGTTTACTAAAATATCTTTATTTGCCTTCGTAGATACGTATAATGTAGATAAAAGATTCACCGTATGTGTACGAAGGTAGGTCCAAAGTTAACTATTTACACTTAAGTTCGCTTTTTAACCCTGCTTTTGTACCTACATAGCTTACTTAAATTACATAGATAGGTAAAACAGGATAAAGATACAGAACCCCATACTGGAGAAATTGAAGTTAATCGTTTTTGGGGTCAATTAATTCAAAGAAGTAATTATGTCCTACACGCTATTTAGTTTTACAATTAGCTACTTAGTCGTAGAAGCTAATATCATTCGTTACGGTTTAACAAGTAGTTTTTCTGTATATTTAAACAGCACATAAGAACTAAATTCAACATAGCCTACCTACGTTTGTGATAAGAGAAAACTGCACACGTAAAAATTAGGAAATACTGTACCCACGTAAAATAAAACGTTACATAGGTATTCCGCAACTTTGCTATGGCAAATGGGTTTATTTTAAACATATTATATTATTTATTGCCAAAAATTTAGGGCATCAGAAGTATGATGTCAGATCAAATATATCGTATTAAGTGACATGATAGATATCGTATAGTATTTATGGCGCATCTGCCTCTTTAACTATCTGAACCTAATAAAGTACTCCAATCCATACATATAAAGAGACGTGCTAATTAGTAATATCAATCATTAATATCGCACGCGGTACGTGAATTGAAGTATCACCAACTAAGTTGGTTACATTATACATATCCAGTGATAATGATAACACACATTGTATTCATCAAGAGCCAGCTAAACAGTGTGCAATATACCCTTATCGTAAGATTTACTTTCTTTACAGATAAATGTACAAGAAAAACATTATTGCATTGGTACTTCACATAGGGCGAATTCTGATAAAAAGATCGACCCTGTTTTTAACTTCTAAGAATACCGGTTTCACGAGTATTTCTCACTTTCACGCGTGTTTAAATGAATGAACAGAATCTCTGAAATAATTGCCTTTAATTTAAGCCGTTACAAACGCAATATCCTTTCTAAAGGTCTCCCCACATTTACCAAAGATATCATCAATTAGGTACATTTATGTGTGCGTGAAAAGCGTGTTGGTCAATAGGGAGATAAATGGAATACAATGAATTTCAAGTTTTTAGATTTTAAATTCTACCGGCCTAACCTTAACCGCTTCTTGAATATCAATGAACGCTAAATTTTATATAATCAAATACGTGATATGTACGTATAATTGAAAAATATATGTACCCTAGTTACCTAAGAGACAGGGATATTAGAGCAACCTCAAGTCTATTCTATCCCACTCTTACATACATTTGCAGGCGTCTCTTTAGCTCGCGCTATGCAAACTGTTTTGCTATTTGTTGATGGTACCTACAGAAACTTACATGTTTTACAATTATTACAATTAAATATAAGTCGGAAAAGCCGTGGCAAGATAAGTTTAGTGACTCTGCCGCCAGCCAGGGAGTTTCGGCTTGTATTTTTTATGGATGGTGTGGTGTAACTCTACATAGTAACAAATTATGCAAAACTTCAGACATCAAAACTTTTATGGTTTTTTTTTTGTAAAAAAAAACATAGTCCCATCTTTCTTCAATATTTTATTTTCCTGACAAGTGATTTCAACGTGCGTCACATATATCGTGCATTAACTAGATGGACTAAAATCCGAACTTGAAAAGTTCTTCCCCGGTCTGATAACAGAATGAAACGTATTTTATAATAAATATTAGTATATTAGAAAATATATTAGAGATGGATTTGCTAAAAAATCTTGGACAGGCTGGACAGGCAGCAGGAGTGGACCTATAGTTGTCTACCTCACCTACATACTATACGAGTATATTGGGCTTCAATCACTCCTGCTGGCTCGTGCTGGGGCACCGACTTCAGAAGTCCATTTCTAATATATTTTCTAATATACTAAATTTATCATAAATTATATTTATATAATTAAATATAATCAAACCGGTGAATATCGATGTAGGGTTGTACCTACTTCTACTAAAATGAACCTTATAAAATAAGTATTGCAATGAAAAAGTCGTAAATCAGTGTTTTATTTATTTTTACGTGAATTCAATTTGTCACCAACGGTCAGCTCTACAATAACCCAACACGCACGAAGTCAATTTTATTTTTTACAAAAAAAAAACTATAATATTACAGTAGTTGGAAGTTTAAACGTTTGTAGCGAGTCACTGTATCCATAAAAAAACTATAAGTCAATTCTCGTTGCGGGCAGAATCATTTGTCTTATCCTATGAGTAGTATGGCATTTTATATATTAATTCAATTAAGATTGGTTTTTTGGAATCTTTTTGTATTTTTCATGCCGTAAAACCCATATCGAAAATACAAACTGAAATATAGATGCATAGAAAAACCAGAAAAATAAGACCAGAACCGTCCGGGTGAGCGGTAAGTTCGAATGGGGTGCTGAAAGTTTCTCGATCAGGGCTACAGCATAGATGTCGCTAGTGTCGCTGCTTAAGTGACTAAATAAGAAAACAAACAAGCTGAGATGTATGTGGTGCATAGGAGAAATTCGTGTCTGTATCACTTCAGTGGTGGTGTAGTGGTTATAGCACGTGGCACGGAATGCCGAAGACTTGATCCTATTTTTCAGCGCTGGTCTTATTTTTCTGGTTTTTCTATGCATCGATATTTCAGTTTGTATTTTCGATATATTAGTTCAAGTTTTGTTCAACACAAAAGGACCTGATTTTGAAACTAATTTCGTACATAAGTTCCGAAAAGTGCGAGCTTGAGTGCGAACCCAGTAAACTCTACTTGAATGGCTATAAGTAAAACCATAGCTTTTTTTATCTTATCTATACAGGGTGGAAAGTTGAGATGGGGCAGTAATATTGCGTTAAGACATTAACTTTAGTTAAAATGTTTAGTATTTAGTAGTCTACATACTGCTTAATTTTTATTAAGCATAAAGGATTCATATTTGTAAAAAAAAACAACGCGCGAAAGTTTCACTTTGCAAATTAGTACCCTACGAACTGTATGGAAAAAGTTTTCTTTGATTTGTGGGTGTTCTAGTACTCTAACCTTAGTTGGTCTCAAAGAGTGTTGGCATTAAAAAAAGACAAATCTGTTGATTATCTCGCTGACTGTGCATTTTATCAAAAATCTGTGAATGTCGATTGTCATCACTCAAAAAGTTAGTAAAAGTCTCCTAAGAGCATTTTGGGGTAGCAGTAGCAGCAAGGGATCTAGTAGCTGCCCTTGCTGCCCCATCTCAACTTTCCACCCTGTAAGTATAGGTAGCACTCAGAAATTTGTCCTTTAATAATAACGATAAATTCCTTTTCGAAGTAAATAAAGCGTAACTATAATTTTTATTACTTGTCAAAAAACGTTCCAAGCATTTCAACTTACATAAGCGTGTACATTGATTATGACCACCTTACGATAAGAGTGCGAGAGAGTTGTTTTAAGACGAGGCATTCGATTTTTTTGGCAATATTTCTTTCAATATTGTGCAAGGCAATAAAGTGTTTGTATGAAACTGTAGTATGTTATTTTTCATCACATATGACGACCGGATGGCTAAGTGGTTAGAGAACCTAACTACGAAGCTTGAGGTCCCTGGTTCGAATCCCGGCCGGTGCAGATATTTGTATGAATAATACGAATGTTTGTTCTCGGGTCTTAGATGTTTAATATGTATTTATCTAAATAAGTATGTTTATCCGTTGCCTAGTGTCCATAGTACAAGCTTTGCTTAGTTTGGGACTAGGTCAATTGGTGTCAAGTGTCCCATGATATTTATTTATTTATTTATATTCAAGCTAAGCGGGAGTAAATTCACGTTTCAGTTACGTTTAGTAAAAATTTTCAAATAGTCGTAAAAAAATTGAGTTCTTATATCCTTCTAACTTGAAGCCGTGGTGGCCGGAAGCCGTGGTGGCCGAGAAGCCGTGGTGGCCGAGTGGTTTGACCTATGGCCTCTCAAGCAGAGGATCGTGGGTTCAAACCCCAGCTCGCACCTCTGAGTTATCGAAATTCATGTGCGGTATTACATTTGAAATTTACCACGAGCTTTACGGTGAAGGAAAACATCGTGAGCAAACCTGCACAAACCTGCGAAGCAATTCAATGGTATGTGTGTGAAGTTCCCAATCCGCACTGGGCCCGCGTGGGAACTACTGCCCAAGCCCTCTCATTCTGAGAGGAGGCCTGTGCCCTGCAGTGGGACGTATATAGGCTGGGATGATGATGATGATGATCCTTCTAACATACTTAACTTGTAAAATAAAAATGCAAATTATTCCGAAACTAAAAATTCATACTACAAAATTTTCAAGAATGATAGTAATATTACTTATCTAGCAAATTGGGATAAGTCATTTTATTCAGTAGCTTAACTTAATTTTTTCGATTTATTTTATACTTTTGGGCCTTATGTGCATACATTTTGTTGAGCGGCTGTATGGGTGAAGCTATTGTTGGAATATTTACGAATATCTCGTCTTAAGTTCAAGAAAGCAAGATTTGTTAGTTACTCAACTGTATAACTTGTGGTTCATCAGGGCTGCATAAATTGGAAACGCCTTTGTCAGGAGGGGAGACAGCGCAGTACTGAAGACCGGCATATGTTTTCCACAGCAAATGTTTTCTGTAGTATTTGAGCCTAAAACAATTGCAATGCAAAAAATAAATATTGAGCAAAACGCCAAAATACGATATAATAATAAATATTAAAAAAATAATACCCTTCGTATAGCAAAGCCATGAGGAATATAGCTAAGAATGACCCAATAAATTCTCCAATGTCCGTTACATTCCACCAGGAAAAAAGAATAGTTTCGACGTATCCACCATGAAACTAGAAGAACAATTAAAACAAATTAAAATATCGTTAGGTAGCTCTAGTTACCTACCTGTGCCTAGCACGCTAGGTGCTATCGCAAGCAGCAAAGATCTTTCTAATCAGTACGCGTATAGTTTACCTTACGCCTACGAGTAGTTTAGTGTGCTAGGGCTTCACAAATTTTATCCATAATTAATAACTTAAGTTTTCTAACTGCCTGTGCCTGTTACCATTAAGAAATAGGTAGATACTTTTGCAAAACATTTGGTAGGTAGGTACAGCTTACACTGTCCGAAACTGTAACTCACATTAAATTTTCTACACATAAGATTTGTCTTTCCTTGAATAAAATTGCGTATACACGTGCACGCATGGTGTAGGTGCCTTAATCTAGAATTTGAGTTGACTCCAAATTGTGATTAATTAGGTAGTATGCAAAAGTTTAATCGGGTGCAGGTAGTAGATACCACGACAATATAGATTTAAGTAGATATATCATCTGTGCTGTGCTCTTAAATAATTAAGTATATTATAATTTACGGATGTCTTTTTATAGTTCATTGCTGTCACGGTATTGGATAAACAAAGCATTGTGCTGCCTGGGAGTAGCTTGTCAATGGACATGTAATAATAACAATAAGGTTTTCCACAAGTGTTTAAATTACAATTGAACACAAGGTGAACATGTGAATCTTTAATATCAAACATGATATTGTGCATGTGAACTGTAGGTTAAATAACTACTTCTAATACCTCACCAATCAAATGTCAAAGATGTTTTATATTAGACTAGCTAATGCCCGCGGCCTCTCTCCCTTGTGGAAGAATCAAAACGAAGCTGGATTCCTATCCCTTTACAAATTTCGCTAAATGAAATTTCAAGCCTGAGCAAATCAAGCAATGAGCTTTCAAGCTTAGCTGACTTGGTTAGGCTGAGCGTTGTCTGTCAGTCAGTAACATTACCATTTAATAGGTATAGATACATTATATTTCGTGTAGGTATCTCATTACTCATTAAACGGGTAAGCGGTTGGCCGGCTCGCCAGGACCATATGAGGCGTAATTTTGTAGTGGCTACTTCACTCAATTTTAAATCTTAAATATTAACCCCCTTATTCATAAACGACAATCAAACCTATTTTAGTTAAAATGCCGCTAAAATTCGTTTGTCCTTATCTTTCACTTCGACATTTGTATTTGTTAGAAAGGGACAAAGCATTTGTTAGTTAACATAGGCTTGTTAAGTTTTATGGATAAGGGGGTAAGTGTGTTGAGCCAGGTATCATGGAATCTGGAGAATGGCAGGGCAACAACAAGGAACTGTAGCTCTGCCATTCTCCAGATTTCCGCACTCTGTCTATTAATGCATCGTTTTTTTAAACCCCGACGCAAACAGAGGGGTGTTATAACTTTGACTGCTATGCGTGTCTCTGTATGTGTGTCTGTCTGTGGCACCGTAGCTCTTAAACGGGTGAACCGATTTTAATGCGGTTTTTTTTCAATTTGAAAGCTGATTTCTAGCGATGTTTCGTAGGCATGTTTTATCAAAATCGGTTCAGCCGTTTTTGAGATATTGAATTTTGAAGTGACAATGTCGGGGGTTTTCCAACTTTTTTTTGCTTAGGTTATTCACAAATGAGACACGTTAATTAGACTGAATGTACAAATCTATTAAAAATAATTTACTTTTTATATTTGTCAGTCAAACAAGAAAATGACAAAAATAAAGCGAGTCAAAGTTAGTTAGCGACGTCACGTCTAGTAAAAAGTGTACCTACGAATTTTCCTATATTTAAATCATTTGTTCTTTAATTGTCAAAAGACAAATTATGTGCCCAATATTTGTTAATAATCTTACTTACAGACTAATACATAATATTTTGTCTTAATTATTTTAATACTAGGTAGTGTAGGTAGTAATTTTATAAAATTGTGATGTCTCCAACTGTTTCACGACTCTATAAATAACATAAAATGATGAACTTACAGTCATTGACATCATTGAGTGTTGAGGATTATGGACACTGTGAATACTATGATCACCGTGACCACTATGTTCACCTTGTCTGGCTATTTTATAACTCATGTTATCGTCACTTGCATTTAAAAGACTCTGAAAACAAATATGTAATATTAATAATGTTAAACACAAAAAATCCTGAACCTTATTATTATGGAATAGTTCTGCCTAGTGGGTGACTGTAACCAAGAACTTATAATCAGAGTTTACAACCTTCTTAGTAACTTATTTGCTTGCTTATAGTAGAATAAGACTTGAATCCCCAATTTTTTTATCCATATTTTTATGTGAAGTTACTCAAATTCAGCCGTGGTGGCCGAGTGGTTTGACCTATGGCCTCTCAAGCAGACTATCGCGGGTTCAAACCCCGGCTCGCATCTCTGTATTTTTCGAAATTCATGTGCGGAATTTCATTTGAAATTTACCATGAGCTCTACGGTGAAGGAAAACATCGTGAGGAAACCTGCACAAACTTGCGAAGCAATTCAACGGTGTGTGTGAAGTTTCCAATCCACACTGGGCCCGCGTGGGAACTACTGCCCAAGCCCTCTCATTCTGAGAGGAGGCCTGTGCCCAGCAGTGGGACGTATATAGGGTGGGATGATGATGATGATGAAGGGAATTCAATGCTGGACAATATAATGCATTAGTTCAATAGTTAAAATTAGTCAGATTAAATTTTACGCATGCATTCATACTTTAATAAAAATTAAGTAACAAGCTCAAAGTATATGAACTAAAAATTAGAATGAGGTAAATCAGTTTTTTTTTCAATCTGTTGGTCCCGACCTCCTGGGGGGTCGCAGATGCCTCTTAAGGGGGTTGCAGTATCTTTAAAATACTCTCACAGTAATTGTGTATGATTATTTAATGTTTGTATTATCAACTTAAGATAATACAAATGACTGCAAATGGAGGTAAGTAGGGGGTCGCCAAATATTTTTCAAAGCATGGGGGGTTGCGTCTTTAAAAAATTTGAGAAACACTGATGTAAATAAATCATAGAAATAGACTCAAGATAATCAATTTATATCAGAAATATTAGTCAGTAAATAGTAAGCCAAGACACATAAAATTGACAATAAAACACAACACACACATGTCATTTTAGTCTTTAACATGGGTTAAAGCTTAGTCCCAGAGTTCAACTCACATTTGGGTCTTCAAAGTTCTGTTCATGCATCATGTGCCCAGAGTGGGATGCATGGTCCATCATATTATGGTGGTCACTACCTCCCATTTCGTGCCCTGCATGCATGTGCTCCATATTAGGGGTTCCTGAAATAATGATTTCTTTATGCCAGGTGCACCTCACAATCTCAAATGTCAATCTTGGCCCCCCATGACTTATAGCAGTCCACTGCACTTGTTTTAATAAACAGAGAATAATTGTTTGAAAAACTGAGCTCCAATGGCTTGATGTTATTGAATCAAAATGGAAGTTTATAAAACAAAGCTGGTGTGCCAAAAATGATTATGACTGTTACCATTGAATAAGGGCTGAAAGACAGGCGAAATATCGCTAGATGGCGTTAGTGTCGTAAGGGCCGTTTGACGTTACGATCTTGCTTGCAATTGGCTATAATAAATAAGTAAATGAGCCAATTGCAAGCAAGACCGTAATGCCAAAAAATCTAACACCATCTATTATGTCTGTCTTTTAGCCCTCATTGTAGCAATGAAATTAATACAAATGTGGCTGTTTGATCACACAAACACTCTATCCTCAAGTCCTAGCATTATTCATAAAGTACAAATAATTTATAAGAATTACATACTAACAAACTATGTAGAATACAAAATATTCAATAAAATGAGAATTTTAAATTAAGTATGATCATTTCCAAAGTAATAATACTGATAATTCTCAGCTTAAACTGAAGCAACTACATTTGTTATAAAAACTCAGAACTTATGGAGGCCAGAAAACCTGATAAATTAGTATGTGGCTGTAACTGTAGCTATAAAAGGTAAGATTCTAACCTGCCTGCCTGAAGAAAACGCTTCTGCGGTAAAAGTTTCCTTCTTAGACTTATCATATTTTGAGATGGTATTATTAATTACAGTTGAGGAAACTGAATTATGTACCAGTGTGGAATCTTTTCGAAATAAATTCCACTGATTTCTTTGGCAAATATATGGGATGTCAAAATGACATTAGTAGTACAAAGGTTCCCCCATAGTACGGGATTCAGCTTCCTTGACTGTACATGCGGGATACCTAAAACTATTAGTACAATTCAAAAAGTATTTCCTTTATCATGCTTGCAAGGATAAAAATCAAACTTTAGCAGCAGTGTGAACAATAAGCAATAAATATTTCTAACCTTGCGATCTTTTTCAGCTTTAAACTTTATATGACAAATATTCACAAAACATAGTGAACTAATGAACAAAGGCCAGTATAAAATGTAAGAGTTGAAACTACATTCATAATACTTGATCTACTTTATGTCCTTTCACTAGCAATGATCTGTATCAAGCAACAAGTACCTCTTACTGCTGCTGTATCCGTTACACAATTGATTGGTTCACTTTCTCAAACAAAACATAATGAATAATATTAGTACACCCAAAACCAATTACTTATGGACGAATCAACCTTAGTCAGTCAGATTTACACATCACTCATTTAAATGTAAATAAATCATTATGTATTTCGATCATTATCTAACGAATAATTGTCATTCACTTACCGCATAAAATCCCAGCCAAACCAAATAAATACCGTATATGAATAAGTAGAGAGTAAATTAGCAATCACCGAAGTCATAAAATATAGTCGTTGTAATTATACTTGAATAAACATTATAAATTTATGTAATCGTCCAACGCGGACGGTGGTAAAACGTATACAGTTTGCCAATCCTTTCACCACTTGAAATGACTTGAAATGCATTCAATTTCGTATTTCGTAGGAAGGCGTTGGTTGACGTTATCATGACAATTGACACTTGACAGCCGAGTCTCATTTAAGGGTCCCACATGCGTTCAAACCATCCAAGTTTAAAATAAAATCGTTTCCGATAAAGAAATTTAAAGCATATAAAATTCGCTTTTGTAATGGCTCAATTCTACGGTCAACATAACACAATGTACATATTTATTATATTTTATTTTGCACGGATGTGCCGTGGCTCTCGATTCGACTCTACAGGCTAACACAGTCCCACTGTGTCTAGCTGCTAGCGTAGCGTCGGACCATAGTCCTATGGACTGGAAATACTACAATACAAAATACGCGTGCATACCTAAACATGTCGCATAAAATGGCGCTCAAGGGTTGTGCTATCGATTTCGATATATTCGAATTATTATTGTATTTTTCACCTATGATGAGTTCTGTGACACTTACAAATTTTCCGAATTACGCATACTATGTTCGCAAAATATTTTTTTTAAATAATTTCTATTTTGAAGCAAAATAATAAAAAAAATGAAAAACTTTACGTTTTAAAAATATATAGCAATATCAGTGTCCATTAAATAGACTCCATCGAATACAGTACAAAAATAAATATTTTTTTTTTTAAATGACGCAATGTGTGAAACGGAACAGAGTAGTGACGTGACACAACATTATCGGCAATTGTCGCGGTTCATTATTCGATAACAGTGAACACTAAGATATTTTAAATTTTTAAACAAAACTTGCAAGATTTTGTAAACGTGGCTATTTCGAACGCGGCCGCAGCCATCTTGTGCCTCTTATGGCCAGTGCTTGTCAGTATCACTGTCAGTACGAGTGCGTCTGCCCTGTATACGAGTTGAGTTTTCGTTGCATTTTCTTTGCATTGTATTTTGTTATTGTTCATTTCTGTTATTATTGTTGTTGACTTTTGTTACTGTTTCTCGTTAAGTTTGTTGTTATTTTTTGGCAAAATGCCGAAACGGTCTAAAAATACTGTTTTGAACTCCCCGTAGGGAGTTTGTAATTCGTTTGAGGGATTATTTCGAGCGAGAACGAGAAAAAGGCGGCCCGGTGGGCGGAAAACTACACAAATATTATTTTTTAAAATATAATGCAACTTCTCTAAAAATAGGAACTAATAACTCTTAGAAAAATCGTCAGTTCACTCGATAAATGGTACATCGCTAAAACTGTCAAACTCGAAACGTCACAGAACTCACAGAATAGGTGAAAAATATTATAGCGGCTAATACTTTGAGCAGCAATGGTATCAATATTTTGTTTCTTTATTGAAAAATCAGTTTGAAATTCACTTTGTTCATAATGAATTTGACAGCGTATATGTACAAGGAGACCGGTAATATAACATTCGTTTAGAAATCATAAGGGGTAGAGGTATTTCGAAATCAGTAGTTACTGAAATATTGATGTTAAGGAAAAAAATATATGATTACTATGTGCGACTATTTATTGGAAAAATATTAAAAAATTGAGGTTAATTAATTACTATGCAATGTCTATTAACAGGCGTTTAGAAAAAATAACAGCAAATAAAACATTTTTTAGTATGGCCCCAATAATAACAAGTTTTTTTTTATTGCGAGTGAAAAGCACCAGCCAAAAATGTAAATATGGTGTTTAAAATATCCTGTACGATAATTTAAACCACATTAAGGCTACTGATAACTAATACGATACAAGTGGGAAAACATGTAACCGAACGTGCAAAAGAAAGCTAGGCTTGTTTCAGAGACTTGCACGAATTAAGTAGCGCGTGATTACTTTGTGCTAACTAAATTAAGCAACAACAACGTTTTAAATACCCTTTATTTGTAAAACAACGAAAATAATAAAAGATTTTTTAAATTTACATAAATCATCAACTATCTCTGGTTACAAATATCAAATATAGCGAATCTGATAACGTCTAAAGTTCTGTTGAACTGCGACTTCATAATGCAACAATCAGAGGTTCAATTTTTTATGCCGTGGATTTATTATCTGCGCCTGTGTAGTTCGACTACTTCCGCCGTAATACATCATTTTCAGGGAATCTGTAAAATTAGAACAGCCATCAGTCAAAAACCATGGACGAAATGTACAGTTATTTCAGTTTTACTTATGTCGATATTCAGTACAACACTAAAGAAGATTGTCAATTTTACCAAAATAAATACAACGGAACCTAAAACACAACGTTTAATCGTGAAAAATCTGCATATCTTTGATGGAAATGATAAAAGCAAATTAATTATCTTTATGTAAATATTACCATGAGATGGCACTCTTTGATGGAATAACGGCAACTAACCTATAAAGAGTCAAAAACAGTTGATTTCTGGTTTTCCGAAAAAAACACTGTTCTGTGGAACACTAAGTGCGTTTGCAGCACTTGATGTCCACAACACGAAACCAAATTTTAAATTATTTTTAAAATACTGAAAATCACCAAAAACTCCGTATTAGTTTATTTGATAGCTCACGAACCACAACCACAAAGCCTCTGTCGCATAATATGGCGGATGGCACGATGAAACGTCACTCGCTCGTAATGACAAACCATTGGCGAGTATAGAATATATAAATGTCATGCCGTCTTTGTTTTTATATGCCGACACTATATCGATTTTACACATATTTGCATAACAAAATGTATCTATAGTAGAAGGGGGCCTCTCCATGTGTTTACTTCCTCTGAGCGTCGGACACGTTCCAATTTGGCTGCATAATAATCCGCGCACACACACGCACACACACACACACACACGCCCGCACGAACGACGCTCGGTTAAAATAAGGAGTATAGGTAGTGCCACCAGAGTTGAGATCATGCACACAAGAACATGTCGTGTCGACAGCAGGATTTTGACATTTATAAATTGTAAGCCGTATACGGTTTTCACACGCTTTGATTTCGCAGATGAACGATGGTTGGATCAGATCATTTCCTTAACCCTAGCTGCTAAGTTAGTTGTTGTTGTTTCTTTAAAAAAAATATGGCTCTGTCCATTCGAGGACAATTTTGCCAGTGTCTAGTAGTTTTTGCCGTTGTACGGTAAAAAAAATCTAGAAAACGAAATATGAGAGGTAATGGTGGATGAACGATGACAGCGCGAGTCCTACTAGCAATAAAATTCAAAGGAACGCTAAGTTAGTTAGTTAGTGTATTAAATAGGGTTGCCAACCATAAAAAAAATCCCTCGTACTATGCGGCTAAGAAACTCGTATTTAGTTCATAAACTTGTGATTGTGAGCAAAAAATTGATCAAAAATATCTGAACACGACTCTATTGTTAACGGCGTAGAAGCGTGTTCAGATATTTTTAGTCTAATTTTTGCTCACAATCACAAGTTTATGAACTCGACTGTACATCGTACATTTATTATTTTATTCTACATCTAAAATGTGCTAAAACGAAAATTAAGGCACATTAAACAATGGGATTTAGGACTTTTTCTCAATGAAATAAACTATTGCAAGTTTCTTACTAAATAAAACATCACTATAAAAAGTATTTTGTCAAGACTCAAAACTCAAGTAAAATCACTCAAGCAATAAGTTTTAAGGTGAAGGTAACGTATGGTAACGTTGCTTCATTATGGCTCTAACGTTATTAAATATACCACACAAATAGCAACTCCATCTAGATGTTGTTAGGACTGTATCTCACTCAACGTTACTTTTAATATTTCCTTTCATGCTTCCTGCGGGCTACTACGAAACTCGAAACTCGAAGTTCGTGTCGTGCGGTCTCTCTGACACTTATACGAAAGCGACAAGGACCACACGACACGAACTTCGAGTTTGGAGTTTCGTAGTAGCCCTGCTGGAATTTGATTTCGGTCGGATGCAAGTCGGATGGTTGCAGTGTTGCCCGCATCAAGAAACCTTTTTTTTCTTTGTACGGCTTGTTTATGTGTCATAGACAAAAGTTGTTTAGGGTAAAGCTTTGTCTGTGGTTTCAGTCTCTATACGAGTCTTCGCGTTCATATTGTCGCACTAATTTTGTGTGAAATAAATCTCACGATAGCCATGAAAGTTTTTGTCATCTGTAGCTGAAATCATGAAATTTATGCGTTTTTTACGTATTTCTATGCCGATTTTACAATATTTTCTTTTCCACAGCTAATTATGTGCCATATAAACTTATGACTAAAGACGCTCGTCACTCTTGTTTGGCCGCCATGTCTGATACTCGTCCGAAGCTAAGCTTATTGAGTTCGTGTTGTGCTATATCCTTTTGGGATTAAAAGACAGTGAATTTCGTTGTGTTAAAGCAGCGGTTTTATAGGAATATCATAAAACTATTTACTTGTAATGTGTGCGGAGTGTATCATGAATTAGAGCAAATCGATATAATTTGCTTTTGCAGAAGTCTTCGACATCGTATTTTTAGTTCATCCGCCATATTGGCGTTAATATCTCTTCGTAAGTCTTTTTTGATAATTTTTTAGCTTTACTCCTAGTATAGTTTTGTAATATTATGATAATTCGATTTACCTATTGTTGGGACTTTCTCACACATAAGTGTAGCGTGCATGGTGCAGGTATTAAATAATATTTCGACATTTTATCCATGGCCTCTTTTGAGGTAATTTCATCCGTTATTACATAGCTTGAAGGAACTTGTGGGGCATCATAACAAACTCTTTTTCGTTACCATTATATGTTTTCACATTCGAGATTGTTCAGCTTTACTTACTCGGCAGTAAAATGCTGGCCTAACGATTTGCTAGTATTACTATCTACATGCCTTGTATTTCGATCAATTTACTGCATATTCATCCATACTACCACTGTAATCTTGTGAATTTTAGTTGCTCGGTCAGTTTTACTCAAAATTCACTTCAGTTATTAAGTTTTCCTAAGGTATTGTTCTGTTCTATCAAATGTATTTAGCCATGTAATAAGTGGGTCTGAGGAATGTTCTAGACGCCGTCATTTACTACTCGTTTGGCATCATTATTAAAATGGTGATTAATTTTTTTTTTATAATTTTTCTGCACCTCATTACCAAATTTTTAACTGTGAGCTTGTTTAACAAATGTAGTTTTAGGTCTGCATCAGTGTCCCTCCAATCTGGCCTTGGTTCGTAGTCTTTATTTCTGATTAATATTTTGGTTCTTGTGTTTGGTGGCAATGTCAATTGTTGGGCTTGTAATATTTAGGTTAGGTTGTGTGGTGTGGATTTGGTAGAGACATAATATTCAGTTGCATGGTTCTCTGCTCTGTGCATGTTGTGAAATAGGCATAGGCTTTTAGTTTATTTTACATATATTATACTATGGGTCATAAACAGAGAGCGGAATTTAAATGGCAAAATCAAACATCAAGAGTTGGAAAATTGAATTTTATTGACTATTGATATATATATGTATAAGCATATCTTTATTTATTTACTAACAAAAATAGTAATAAATATCCTCAAATCCACATTTAAGCAAGAAAACAAAATTTTCAAATAAAATTTACTAACCATATCATTCTGAACCACTACTTAACTTTATGGTTGGACTAAAGCAAAGGGGGTTCCGATAACATAGGTTAGGTTAGGATAGATGTTGAGTTTTATATGGGACCCCCTTTGCTTTAGGTGGACTGACTAAACTTATTGATAGCTGGAATAGTCAATATAATTTAACATTCCAACTCTATTGATGTTTGATTTTTGCTATGAGAATACTGCTGTCTGGTCATAAATAATTCCAAATAACACTCCTGAAAGCGCTGTCTATGGAAGGTGGTAGTAATAAACCGTTTCATATTATTGGGAAATAGCACTATCCTTGTAAGACCTCGCATACTTCACAAAGTGAAAATCAATTACAAGAATAATCACCAAAAGTACTATGCAGAGTACAAAATTTTCTGTGAAATAAGAATGTAAAAGTTATTAAAATAATTTCCAAAATCACAGGATTCTTGGCTCAGTCTATAGAACAATGACATCATCCCAGCCTATATACGTCCCACTGCAGGGCACAGGCCTCCTCTCGGAATGAGAGGGCTTGGGCAGTAGTTCCCATGCCGGCCCAGTGTGGATTGGGAACTTCACACACACCGTTGAATTGCTTCGCAGGTTTGTTGTGCAGGTTTCCTCATGATGATTTCCTTCACCGTAAAGCTTGTGGTAAATTTCAAATGTAATTCCGCACATTAATTTCAAAAAACTCAGAGGTGTGAGCCGGGTTTGAACCCACGATCCTCTGCTTGAAAGGCCATAGGTCATACCACACTGCCACCACGGCTTATATGCCACAAAATGGTGCCACTGGAACATGAGTTATGAAAGATGTAACTACTATATATACTGGGTCACACAATGTCCATCTCATAGGGCAAGTAATAGGCTATAGTGGGCTGTTTTATACAACAAAACACCTTGTTCTGCTTTTTTGCATTATAACCTCATGTCACTCAAATGTGCAATAGAATGTACACAATAAGTTCAAGAGAATTAAGTAACAAAGTAAAATTTATTTTATTTCTATATTGTACATCATGACATTGACTTTGTTCCTGAAACAAATTGCTTTAACAAACATTTATATGGTGGGCCTGAAGAGGGTATTGCATTTAGTTTCCAACGTTAAATCCAAATATTAATATGAGAATAAGTTTAAAAGTAAAGTTTTACTTTGAGTTTAATTGGAGCATATCATCCTTTGATCTTATAATAACACTAGTTAATACCAGGCTCTGCTCTCTTGATAATGCCAATGGATATAATAATTTAAGAATTTCATGTTAGATTTTATTTGCAAATATTGAAATCCATGCTTGTTATTAAAATTCCCGTTGTCGGTAAATTCAGTTAGTAAGCAAAGTGATTTTGATATTATATTGATCCTTGTTTTTTTATTCCGCACAATAGGCTCCCTCAAAATAGACTGAATTTAATGAATTACTCATGTTTTTTTTAGTTTTTACCACATTATCTAAATTATGACACACTACATGCACCCAATTCTACTGGAACTTTTACTCGTAACATAACTAGAGAGAAAAAACAGCACAATTATGTTGTCTATTGTTCAAGGAATTTTTTCATTTTTTATTTAGGTTGTTTAATTTTAAGTCACATTGTAAGTTCTAGTAAGTATTTCTCTTTATCTGACATATATAATAAAATCTAAAAACGTAAATTGGTTAAATGTCTACTGTGTCTTTTTATACAAATAAATTTCAATGAAAATGCTTAATTTCAAAATGTGTTCAATTTAGTGTTAAAATATTCCTTTGCAATCTAACAACTTTATTTATACTACTGCACCACAAATAATGCAACATTATAGTTTGCTGTCAGATCTCATACAGCAATAGCAAAATTGTAGTACAAAAAATAACATACATCCTCCATTTTAGTCAGTTAAAAAAGTGCTTATGGAATTCTTTTTTTTTTATACAACTGGATGGCATACAAGCAAGTGGGTCTCCTGATGGTAAGAGATCACCACCACCCATAGACACCTGCATCACCAGGGGGATTGCAGATGAGTGGCCGACCTAAGATGGGATACCTCAAGTGCCAGTAATTTCACTGGCTGTCTTATTCTCCACACCAAAACAACAGTGCAAGCACTGTTGCTTTATTAGCGAGCAAGATGGTGGTAGCAATCCAGGCGGACCTGCATTCTCAAGTTCAGGTTTTAGGCTATACAATGACGATTTCTTTTTCTTTGCATGGTCATGGTAGCATGAAGGCTGTCTTTAGTTTATTTTTAACTGACTTGTTGGTCGCGTTTCACTAACATATTGTGCTCTAAAACCTGTAAAATTAGAATTAATCAAGGTTTTAGGTAAATTTCTGGTAACTTTAACATTTAATTAAATTACACAATCATTGACTAAAAACTAGTTCTCATGTACAATTTCCATTTCTTGAAGAGTAAGCCAAGAAATGCTTGTTCAAATCCCAGTTAAGACACCAGCAAAGTGTATTAGTTCAAAAAATCAGTTGACCTATTTTGTTCAAATATTAATTTAGGTTAAGAGCGTTTATACCTGCTGAGCTGGCAACATTGCATTTTTTTTAGTTTTTCTCGATTATTCCATAAAAATTGAGTGAAAATTAAAAATGTTTTCTGATAGAGCACTTCTTAATATATAAGTTAATGTTTCTACTTCAATAATTATTTGTGATAAGACTTTTATATTCCTTAAAAACGAATTAATGTTTATTACCGGTTTTTAAAGAAAATAAAAGTTTATAACAAATAGTTATTGGAGTAGACTCATTAACTTATATATTAAGAAGTGTTCATCAGACAACATTATTAATTTTCATTCAATTTTTATGGAATAATCGAGAAAAACTAACAAAAATGCAATGTTACCAGCTCAGTAGGTATAAACGCTCTAAATAGTAAAAAAAAAATTAACAACCAACTCCAAAAAAATAAAAAATAACAAAAAATGGGACCGACTACAAAACCCTTGATTTTTTTAGGTACATACTAGATTGAAATTGTTGCCTCTGCACAAGCCAGGAGTAGTGGAACAATAGTTGTCTACCTCACCTACATTACTATGGGTTTCAATCCTTCCTGCTGGGTCGTGCTGAGTCACCGACTTCAATCTAGTAGGTACCTAGAAAAATCAAGGATTTTGTAGTTGGTCCCATTTTTTGTTATTTTTTTGGAATCAGTTTCACACTTTTGTTAAAAACTTTCTTTATTTCTCACTTAGTAAATCTCACAATGGTTTATAGATGAAGCGAGCATTACTTCGCTTTGACGAGTTCTATTGGTCATCTACGGTCTTCTTCATTAGGTCCAGTTTACCAAATGATACTTTCTGAATGTAAATACTTATCTTAATGCTAAAAATGCCAAAATCGCCATAGTTGCGCCTATAAAATTTGAGGTTTGCTCTCGATTTCCTTAGGATCCCATCATCAGATCTTGATTTGGTGACAATGGGACCACCTCAGAAGAGTACCCTTTTGAATAAAAAAAGAATTTTGAATATCGGTCTACAATTGACTGAATAATCGGTGAACATACATAAAAAAAAGAAAAAAATACAAACATTGGAACATAGGACCTCCTCCTTTTTTAAGTTGGTTAAAAAGTCCATTAAAATCATTAGCCATTATAAATATTGAGAGAGCATTTAATAATGTCAGACAGAGCAAATATTAACCAGAAATAAGATGAAAAATTTAATGATTGTTATATTATAATTTTAAAACTTGATGACCTTTGTGTTATCCTTGTGTGTGGGCCCTCGCGTACATTATAAAGGACCAATTAACACTAAGAATAACGGCCGAATGTACTTTATAAATGTTTCATTGAATAAAGAATCTTAAGGATTTTGAAATAATATCCAAAATAACAAAGCTATTAAAAAAGTTAGGCTGTAACAAATTAGTAAAAAGATAGAAATCAATTAACAGGAAAAATACTTGAGTAACAAAATAGTAGATTATGTGATTACATCTAACATATATAGGTATATGTATATTATGAAAAATAATAATTGTCATTTTATGATATATTATATACTAAATCCATTTTCAGATAAGAATTCTGCTCACATTGGAAATAAACATGGATGGATTGATCTTGTCTGTTATTGAATAGTCAATCTTTTTCCAGGCATAATGCATATAGCAACTACATAAATGTACACAAATATACTCAGCGGCACAAAATTTGGCCCACTCTCCATACAAAATTACCTATTATTGCATACATTTTAGGGCCAGATTTTTGCCACTCAGTATATTTTGACCTTGCCAAATATATTGTTACAGTATACAAACAGTATACTGTACAATATGGTCCAAAATATTTTGAATTCATTAAAAATATTATTTGTTTTTAAAGTAATCCCTCCCAGGTAAACAACATAAAACTATGATTTATTTTGTGGTAGTACATCTAAATTCACGGGACTTGGAAAAGGGTTCAATCCAATAATTAAACTTCGTCTAAACACTAAAAAAGAATTACCGTTTTGGTTTTTCTTTTTTAATATGCCCATGCTATTGCGTGTAATGTTTTTGGCGCTGTGATTACTTTAGGCAATGAGGGCTACCGTTTTCTCGCTCACCAGTTGGCGCCACTGTAGACAAAGGTCCCGTCTGAAGTATAGCGGTTAGTTTTTTATTACGGGCGTGAAAACAAAATTTACATTTAAACCATATTTAATACCTTAAAATCGTACCATAAAAATATCGAGCATGCCGTAGTGTTGCGTAGTCCCGATTTGTTCGAAAAAAAGGGAGGACAGGTTATTCTGAAATACAAAACCGTCTCAAAACACTGACATTTATTGCCCCGTAACGAATATTTCACAATTAATTTCAGGTATTGCAAAATATTCACAAAATTTTTCTAATTATAAATAAACCCGCGTAGCTCACCCAAAAACTGTGTGATTTGATATTTCGGAGACCTCTCGCTACACTAGCGCATCTAGCGGCGAATTCATACGCGATAGCCCTCATTCTGATTGGAAATAAAAAGTAGCCATTACGAAAAAAATCAAGTAATATTTTTCTAAGGATTTCGTATTTTTTTAAATTATTATTATGAGAGGGAGGCAAACTAGTAAAGCGCGTCATCTGATGGGAAATGGTCACCGCTGCCCATGAGTACCAACTTATTGTGTACGGAATCTTCTAAGTTTAGGTATATTTTTATACCTTAGACTGCTGTTTACTCTTATGTATGGTTTCAAAAGACCTATCCAACGATACCCCACACGAGTTAGTCGAGAAAAAGCCTATTTTTTTTTTTATTATTATTTTACCACTTTGTCGTCGTCTCTGAGGTTAGATGCGGACAGACAGACACACAGACAGACAAACATGGCGAAACTATAAGGGTTCCTAGTTGACTACGGAAACCCTAAAAAACATATTTTAGTTTGGTGGTGAAGATTCTTCTAGAGAATAGAAGGATCAACATAAACTATATTAAACGACTCTACTTTTCATAACTCATAGAACTACTTTAGGCCATTGTCTTAGTCTATAGCTAAGTAAGTAATAAAAAAGTTTTAATTGATTACAAGAAACTTCTAACAGAAACCTGCTTGGAACAGTCAACAGTTTTGTGTATCTCTCTCTTGCTGGTACTGCCGCCGTCACATATGTCGGCGCGAGTGAGGTGCTAAGTGTGTCCAAACGAGCGTGTTGAACTATTTTGAGCACCTTGCTGTTAAGCGATAATATGTATTTGATAGCGGCTATTGTTAAGTCAGCCTCAGCAGGATATACAGCTACAAGAACAAAAAACTCGTCAATATACTCTTGTGTTGATTTTTGATTTTTTTTTCGTCATTGCGGTCATTCGATGTATAAACGTCCTTGTTATAGTTGTTATAAAACACTAAAATAAAACCTCTTTCGGGCAGTCGGGTAAATAAGTTTGATAAAAAAAAAAAAAATTAATACAAGCTTTTGGCTGACTGTACTTATATTGTCACCCAAACCACATTTGCACATCAAATTTCAAGTCGATGCCATTAACCGTTGAAGAGTTCCGTCCTGTGGAGACGATCCTGGCCGGACTACCCATATGTCACAACCAGATTATTGTATTGTCACGCAATCTACATAAGTATACCAAATTTCATGTTAATCTAACTACTGGAAGTTGGTCGAATTTAACTTCTTAGACATAGACAGACAGGCAGACAGACAATGGGATAGGTGAAACTAAATAAAAGCTTGTAAAATACGTCGACGGAAGTTGCTTAGTAAAAGTATTGTATTTCATTAGTGTTGCATACCAAATTTGACGTCACTTACATCAGAACTTAAAAAAAATATTTTACATATTATTATTTTGTTACTTTCTATGTCTCAGGCTATCTTAGTCGAAAGCTGCAGGATGTGATTTGAATTAACGTTTAATTGAATCTTTGCGGTGGGCGCCACTATCGCGAGGAAACCCGCGATACACCACCTTAGCTTGCATTTTGTCAAAAAATACAGGTTTGCGTGTTTGCGTACTCGAGCGTGTTGCACACTTGAATTAATTGTTCGCTCGAAGTTGACATTCGTCAAAATTCGGGATTTTCGGTGGCTCTGCCCACGACTGGTTTTATTTAGAGATTATCAGACTAGTTTTGTAAAAGTAACTTAAATCGGACGCTAGTTGAATGCGCGCCATTGTAACGCAGCATTGTATACCTACCTACATTGCGGCGTTCTATCGTCGCAAACTATTTATAGTATACATGTCGTAGTGGTCCAGTCAGCAGGTTAAGTTTTTGCACCATGTTGTCTTGTATAAACTACACTAATGTTTCTAAAGTTCACCATCAAGTCAGTAATATCGATTTTTATGCATTCCCGCCAATTGTGTCGTTTCGTCACGTTTGCTCTGCTGCGGGGCTAAAAATAAAATAATACCGAAAATTCTTACCTGTCTGAGGCTGATTGATAATTAACATAACATACCTTTTAGGTAGCTTAGATGCTTTCGCTAATGGATGACATAATTATGTGACCTTTACTCTCTTTATACTTATTGGTCTCTATTTTGTGATTGATCTATTTTATACTGAAAACAGATTTCCTATCACCTGCTTTCACTCCGCCCGCCCTCCCTATGTCTCTGTCAAATGCTTGACAGTTTTTTATTGTTATGTATTTAGTAATATAACAACTTTAAGGCAAAGTTTTATGTGGTTAATAATATGATTTTGTTAAAATATATTCTTACTTCATTTGAAAAGGGCTTGGTTAGGTATACTTGTTTTTTTATACATCTTTGAATAAATAAAAATGTAAAAAAAAAGCAATGAAATCAATTAATTAGTCTATTTGGATAGAATTGGTGAACAGTAAACAAACTGAAAATAAGTATAAATGGACAATGAATTTTCTATTGATGTGGAAAACTAGTTCAAAAATGAAATCCTTGTTGCTAAATTCTGACATTTTAACATAATATTTAATTTTAGCACCCATGACCTTATAAATTGAAAGTATATAATGTACTTTTAAAATATGTCATTTTTTAAACAAGAAAAATAGCACAAATAATTTCAAAAAGAAAAACAATATAAAATCTTGCTTATTGCAGTGATCATTCACAGAAGAATATGGCGTAAATTGTTCGTTTATGTTTACAAATTTTATGTATTAGACTCCAGGTAGGATAGGGAAAGATTTGTCATTGTTATAATTCAAAAGCAATGTTTTTGATATTTATTCAATTTTGGTAGGTAGTTTGCTTTTTCAGACGAGAAAAAAGGAACACAAATTCAGATGTTGTGATTTTTTTTTGTGCAATGTAAAACATTGTAAGGAGATTTATTTACCATGTACATTACTTTTATTTAACAGGGTTTTTATGCCAACAAATATACATATTAAAAGTATTTTAAAAGGTTCAATTCCTAAGAATTATTGAAAAATGACCAGAAAAGAAAGTAAAAAATATGAAAAAGATGCTTTAAGATTGAGCTGACAGCAAACTTTAATGTTAGTACTTTCTAATATTTCAAAATTCAAGCCCAGATAATTAATTGGCTGTACTTGCTTTGTCTGTGCGTGTATAACCTCTCTATTGTACAAAAATAAATATACAAACATAACCGATAAATAATACATACGCAACTTATACCTTCACGCATATTTCTTCCTTACTCTAAATTCTCTGGGTTTACTTTTTGAAATTACATAAATATACTTTCTAATTTATGTAGATTGGTAGTCAAGGAGGAGTTAGTGGATACTAGTTTTTAACATAATATTTATAAATCCATTTCTTAACAGCAGATAAACTGACAGACAATTTTTTGTTACAGATTGGATACTGGTTTATCCTGTGTATGGCAAGCAAGCAGTACACTCTTACCACAGGTATTTTATTCTGAACTTTTATTGATTGTTAAATATTTTATTTACTGAACACAATGGCTTGACACCCCATTTATTCCAGGTATGACTTCAACTTCTAATTGATGGGATGACCTGGTTTCTGGTGCTGTAGCACCCACTATTATTTATTTTGATAGAATGGTTTTACGTTATTGGAGGAAATAGCTAATGCCTCTAAGCCAGAGATTGGATGAGCCTCTTGTTGCAATTGAGGTGAGAGAATGATGCAATTACAGTTAGTCGAGAGTATTATACGAATTTACGTATAAGTTCAAATTGATTTTAATGAAAACTATAGTGAGTGTAATTTCGGCAGGTAGATAGCAGACTCCAGCACAATGCAGCAGGCTGTGGACCCACTCGCGACCACGAGTACGGTGAGTACAGCAGGCCTTTTAAGATGCCTAGGGAAAAACTTTAAACATAATGTTTGTGTAAGGTAGTCAAATTTGAATTGTTTTATAAATGAGAAATTAAATAATTCATTATGTTTGTCATAGCCAACGGTGGAATCAATCAATGGGGCTCCACCCGATGAGCCGACGCGGAGGCAAGGTCGAATGACTAATCAGTTGCAGTTTCTTCAGAAGAATGTTATGAAAGCAATATGGAAACACCAATTTGCTTGGCCGTTTCATCAACCCGTGGACGCCAAAGAGTTAAACCTCCCAGTGAGTGCATCTAAACATCTTTAGTTGTGTTCGATTATTTCAACTGGACATTCCATAACATTAGAATTTTCTGTTTTCAGGATTACCACAAAATCATCAAGAAGCCTATGGATCTTGGCACAATCAAAAAGCGCCTCGAATCCAATTATTACTATTCGGCACAAGAATGCATCCAGGATTTCAATACTATGTTTACCAATTGCTATGTCTACAATAAACCTGGCGAGGATGTTGTAGTCATGGCGCAGACGTTGGAAAAACTCTTTCTAAACCGGGTAAAAATTGAATTCTATTGCAAGTAAATCATTTGGTTGCATTTTTATAGCTTAGTTAATATTAATATTTCTCTCTCCTCTGCAGATAGCTCAGATGGACAAGGAGGAGAAAGAAATGGAAACTCCTTCGAAGGGCGGTAAAGGCGGTGTGAAAAAGCGAGTGCCGGGCGGGAGCAGCGGCGGCGGCAGCGCGGGAGGCAGCGGCGGCAGTGGAGGCGGGGGCGCGCGCGGCGCCGCCGTCAAGACCATGCCGGCGCCGCCGCACCCCGCGCTCGTGGGGTCCACTAACACGACCACCACGCCGACGCTCGCCCTCTCCGCGCCACAGGCCGCCGCGCCCGCTACGCACACCGGCCTACCGCAACAGGTGCTAAGACCACCACTCGTCCCACACACACAAACACACACACACACAATCGATTTGTCACAGGTGCCCTATGCATTTAATCGGCTTCCAACGATGCCCAGACGCCTATTGAATGTTTTTAGGAGCGTTGTGGATGCACAATGCAGTTTGGTTTGGATTGTCCAGATGTCTGCTCTTTAACAACACTTTTGAAATTATTTTTCCACTCGCAGGTGGCCACTCAGCAGTCCAGTTTCCACGTGCCCCAGGCTGCTGCTACGCCAGTTTCCACCATATCGTCGGTCGCCCTCTCGCAGACTCAGCCGGCTAAGGTATATAATGTAGTTAATATCATCATCATCATCATTTCAGCCGTAGGACGTCATGTGAGCATAGCTCTCTCCATAGCTTGCTGAGCAACTCTGAGCCTATTTATAAGGCCTAAAGTAAAGCACCACCTCTCGGATCATCCATATGTCATCACTGGCAACACACATTGGTTAAAGACTTTCGTCTTAAGGCAGTGAGGAATTTTGGACGAAAAGACATTGCGGAGTTTCCCAAACACTGCCCATCCGAGTTGGATTCGACGATTGACCTCCATTTCGAAGTTGGACTTACCTGATTGGACGGTTTGTCCTAGGTACACATACGCGTCAACAACTTCAGTAGTTTCATAATGTGATAATGTGATGTTCTATTCATTCATGCTATTTTTTGTGTGCCGATTTTTTCATTTAATGTTTGTTTTAGGTCAAAAAAGGCGTTAAGAGAAAGGCTGACACCACGACTCCTATGGGTAGTTCCTTTGAAGGTGGATACACAACTCCAACCATTGAACAGCAGAGTGGTGCTAAACCGGCTAAGATATCCACCCGGAGAGAGAGTGGTCGTCAGAAGAAGGTAAAAAAACATTTTTCGAGTGTTGCAGTACTACTAGTGTAGTTGTTGTTGTGGTTGTTTTTGTTTAATCCAAGTAATATTATCTTATTTATCTGGTTATCCGTACCGCAATACAAAATTAACAGTTAATTTTAATTTCGAATTATAGTTTGTTTTAGTTTTAATTAATCATGCATGTTAAATTGCTTTTGGATTTAACTCTATGCTATGCGATATGGATAGAAATATGTTTTCAAAATTTGTCTGCTCTGCATGCGATTTTTTTTTATACATACACATACAGGCTTTAACATAATTGGGTAAATTACAAACTGCTCTGCGATTTGGTTCATTTCACTGAAGTAATAGGATTTACTTAAAAATATTTTCCAAGCAACTGCGTTATCGATCTTATCGTCAATAAAATCAAATATTGTTTGTTTAGTAGTTCTTTTTAATATTGAGTGTTCCAAGCAGCCATGCCTCTACATTTAAAATACTTGCTTCAACGAAAAATGCATAAAAATCTTCGCTACCTTGTCCATACGGTATATTTCTTAGGAATGATTAAATTATTTCACACTTATTTGGCCAACATACTGTTCTGAGTTTAAAAATTTCTTTCAAATGTGGCTTAATTGCAAGCGTAGTTTACGTATGTGTGCGTGTAAGTTGTACATTTTGCCAACACTCTTAAAGCATATTACAACTAGAAACAGTAAATACACTGCTAAAATTATATTTATCCCTTTTATAAAAAGGTCACTTCAGAATTTTGGCTACCAAAAGTGATGAGTGTACCAATGAATTGTATTGCATTATCTAAACCTACTGGGCTGGAGAAGTATATTTCGATCTTGTGTGCTAAGTATAAAGCGAAAGTTTGCTTGCGTTTTCAACTTTTAAAGTTTAAGGAGATTTTTCCTCACATCAATCTACAGACTAGTCCAATCAATTTTTAAGAACGACGTATAAAAATAAGTAGTAGCTTGAATTTTTTATGATCTAAACTAGCTTTATTATTATTACTGTCTCTTGGCATTTTAAAGCTGCACTATAATGCCTGTTTAGTTTAATGCACAGTCAAATCAACGCAAAGAAGCGAGCTTTTACTAAATACTAATGTCATGTGCTTCACTAATTTTTCTTTTTGATTACACCTAAACCACATGTTATGATGATTTCAAATTCTAGCCATGCGAGTGAATGATAGGTATTTGTCCAAATTTAGCACCATAGCGACCTTTTTTGGCTCGGCGTTTTTATTATTATAAGTCACTGGAAGCAAATTTATCCTTCGCGAGACAATCGAGTGTCGAAACTCCATTAAATATAACTTAAATGTCGCATGTCTCAGTGCGCACTCTTGATTGTATTAACGTATTTTAACTAATCGTCCTGCGAGCCAAGGCCCTGTATAGTAAGTTGATGTGTACCGAGGCACTAACTGGGTCCCGTTGCGCAGGCCGGCCGCAGTGGCGACGAGGGCTTCAAGATGGGCGCGCTGTCGCCGGGCGCCGGCGGCCCGGGCGCCTCCCACCACGCCGCGCTCACCCCGCAGCTCGCCAAGGGCAAAGAGAAATTATCCGATGCACTCAAAAGTTGCAACGAAATTTTGAAAGAACTGTTTTCTAAAAAGCATTCGGTAAGTTTCTACTCGCGTATTTTTTTTTCTTTTAACATGTCCTTGAAGTGGGGTACTAATTTAAAATATGTTTAAACAGGGCTATGCCTGGCCGTTTTACAAACCTGTGGATGCTGAATTGCTTGGACTCCATGATTACTTTGACATTATCAAGAAGCCTATGGATCTCGGGACCGTGAAACAAAAGATGGACAACAGGGCGTATAAATCAGCTGCTGAATTCGCTGCTGATGTACGCTTAATATTCACAAACTGCTACAAGTACAACCCGCCAGATCACGATGTAGTTGCGATGGCGAGAAAGCTGCAGGATGTTTTCGAAATGAGGTAATGAACGGGACGGGTTGTTGTAGAAATTATACTACTCATGTTTGTTTTATTTTGTTTTAGAGCATGTGTAACAAAGTTTTTGCTTTAGGTACGCCAAAATACCCGATGAGCCAGTTCACGTTGGGGCCCCTCATATGGACAAAAGCTCCGCCTCCAGCTCCGAATCGGGATCTGAGTCCGAATCTGAGTCAGACGATTCTGAAGAGGAAAGGAACAACAAAGTAAAACTCCTCGAAAAAGAGCTGCTTGCGCTGCAAGAGAAAATGAGAAAACTAGTGGAAGAGTCCAACACCAAGAAGAAGGCAAAAAAGAAGGTCAAGGACAAGTCAAAGAAACAAGTTGTGAATAGCGCCATGCCAAAGGCGAACGCAGCAGCGGCGTACAGCGCCAAAGCTAATAATATTGGAGAAAATATAGGTAATTATTTTTCTCAAAAATGTCCGTAACAGTTGACATTATTCTTTACATATCAGAAGGTGAAGTGCATAGTTTATGGTCAGCGAAAAATTAAAAAGTTAAAAAGATTGCAGGCGCGCTAGCTCGACAATAATGAATTAGCGCGCCTGCAATCAGTCACATTTTTTTTTAAAGTTAAAAAGGCCATGGAAATGTTGGCACAAGTCATATACAGCCAAGTCTAATGGCTGGTATCAGATATTTTGTTGGAACTCTGGCCTTTTTCTATTGGGTCTGAAATAGCTTGTGGTGTTTTCGGTGAAAAAATACACCTGCAGTTTATTTTTAATGAAAAAAGGCGGGAAAGCATGAGAAAAATATTGGAATAAAATTAAATTTTATAATATATTTTGAGAAAAGTTTATTTTATTTCAGAATTATTCACCATTTTTGAGAAAAGCTGTATATTAGTTTCGGGTGGAATAGCAATTGCTGGCTTCGTATTAGTTAAACGGACTCGCAAGCTCGTCCGTTTAATACTCATACTCAACCAGCAATTGCCTACTTCCAGGCCACGACAATAATCTACTATTTGATCATTATCACTTATCCCCATTCATTGATTTCCACGCTTCTTACAAGATTATTCCGACATCATCGAATTCAACTCTTACTTACACAGCCTACACAGTGGTCTAGTGTATAAGGGCGGCAAAATTTCATAGTATACATTTTTACTTTATTTCATAAAATGCAGCTGCTAAATTTACTTTTACATACTTGTATGTGGATGACATTTTTCTTTTAGTATGATTAAGGGTTAATCCTTTTATAAGGCCTTTTGTTCACGTAAAACTCATGTCATACGCGCTACATCGTCAATTGACGCTTGTGTGCTGATTGCTTCCATTTCTTGCAGAAAGGAACGAAACTGGAGAAATTCGTATGACGTGTAGTCTACGTATGTACAGCAACAGTAGGCTTAACTCGTTATTGTGACAGGTATAAAAGAGCATTGTTTGCAGCGACTGGCGCTCGCGGTAAGGGCGCCAGTAAGCGCGGAGGCGCGGGCGGCGCCAAGGGCGGCGCGCGCGCGTCTGCTGCCGGCAAGAAGAAGGGCGCCGCGCCGAGCGCCGCGCCCGCCGCGCACGCGCCTCCGCATGCCGACAGCGACGACGAGGACGTTGCTAAGCCCATGTCGTACGACGAGAAGCGACAGCTCTCGCTAGACATCAACAAACTACCGGGTAATTAATATTACTATTATAAACAATCATATTGGAATAGGTGTCAAAAATCACCACCGAAATATGTCCTAAAAGTACTTGCCAAAGATTAGAAAAAATAATATTTTAAAATTTTATAACAAAAAATTGAACTGACCGACTTCAGACTGGTTGAAAATTATTTTCATGGTTTTTTGTAGTCCGTTCAATTTTTTATAAAAAAAAAAATTTAAGCTTTTTAGTGTAAATAAGCTAAGATACAATAGTTTAACCCTTTACCAGGCCCCTTAGAACTAGCGTGTCTTCATACGTACTTATAAACTGTTACAACCGTATTTACCGCCTTGTAAAAAATGTATTTACGAAAGTCAGAGATGTTCCTTTAAAGTAGAAATAAAAATACGGTTATCCCATTGCCTGTCTAAGTAATTAACTGTCATACTCGATTTTGTCTTATTATATTCTTGATCAGGCGAAGGGATATATTCCTCCCACATCTTATTCTTCAGGGAAAGTCTTTAAAAGGAGATTTTACAGCTAGGTATGTGAATTCGCTCTAGGTTGAACACAAAAACAGTTTTATTACTTACGCGAGTTTTTATGACACGACAAGACAATTTACCGGGCCATGGGAAGAATAGCTCCCGCACAGTTAAACTCTAATAAGGCCATAGGATAATGTCAACCCACATCGTAATTTTGGTCATACACAAAAATGCATGAATATTTAGCAATAAAAAGCAATTACATTACCTTTCAACACTCAAAATCTATAAATATCAAAAAATTGTTCGATCTATGTACTTCTGTTTCATAGAAATTAAGGAAAGTGTTCCAATTTCTCCGTAGTTTACTGAAATCAAGTTCAAGTGAAATTAGAGTTCAAGGCTGCCAATGATATATTACGCGATTTAGAAGCGTGTTTAGAAAGATAATAAAATGCTATTTTCAGGGATCGACAAAATATTTTGTAGGTTTGGAGTTAAAACCTGACTACGGTAACCGATATAAGATGTGGGAGGAATATATCCCTTCGCCTTGTAAAGGGTTAATATCAACTACTCGTCACCTTTTACGACAGATTGCTTTTTCCGATGCAGAGACGTTCATTATTGAGGAGTCCTAGTGCTTCACCACCCGTTTGTGTAACATGCATTACGTTATGTGGTAACATGCATTACGAGCAGCATAAATTGCTTAGCAACTGTATAAAAGTAATTAACCTCTTCACCGCCACAAAGCAAACGAGGTGACGACGTACTCTGTACGCCACAGAAAAACCAGCGACAAATCAACTTTATTTTTAATTCCATTGCAGAAGGATTAATTTAGAGTTGAATGTTGGTCATGTATAGATGACTGTGGCGTGTTAGGCATTCCATTGGTTGTCACAACTGGATGACTGGCGGTGAAAAGGTTAAAATTCAACGCGTGAAATACTTGTTATTGAGTAGTAACTCCGATGGTCAACTGTGGTCTTCATCATCAGTTCCACTTCATCAAATGATGATTTTCAAAAGCAAATGCACGAATCCAATTTACTATAGGTGTCCCTACAACATTTGAAGAGTTCCCTCGATTTCCTTAAGATCCAATCATCACATCCTGATTTGGTGCTTATGGGACCTAATTGAAGACATTCCTAGACAAACGCAAAAAAAATTCAAATCGGTTCGTAAATGACGGAGTTCTGAGGTATATAAACATTAAAAAAAATACAACCAAATTGATGATTTGACCTCCTCCTTTTTTCAAGTTGGTTAATAGTACATTGTGTCTTAAGGGCGGTAAATAAGGAATTACGAACGAGAGTCCATTAGAAGCCCGAAGTCGAAGACTGAGGGCTTTAATGAGTCGATGTTCGTAATTCTAGTACCGCCCGTGCGACATACAATGTTTTTCATCACATTTGCAAGTAAAATTTTATATTTGTAAAAGAAAAAATATAATTGTTCCAAATATTGGCGATACCTTAGGCTGTGCTCTTGGCAACGTCGCCCTCTACCTCCCTCGGCATGCGCCGCAACGTGCGTGTGCATGTGGTGGTCCACGTAGTCCTGCAGCAGCGCCATCAGTACGGGCACTGACTCATTTACCGACCTTGGGCTTCATGGCAAGAAAATGTGTACGCGCAATGACTCATTTACCGACCACGGGTTTCATGACAAGCACATTAAGGTCGAGGGTTTTATTTGGGGGGTTGCAACCAAGGTAGCCTGCATGTTACGACACTGTTTACGAGCAAGTGTGATGAAAAAATAGATAAAAAATCATGGAACAATTGACATCAATTGATCTAGTCGCAAACTAAGCAAAGCTTGTGATGGCAATGGATACTTGGCAACGAATTAACGCACATATAATGTTGCAACCCAGAATTGCCGCGACAAAAATTTATTGTTGTTTTTTCTCTCAAGTAAACAAAACTTATAAATGACCTCAGTATTTAATACTTTAACTATTATTATTGTCAGGTTAATACACTGATACAATTGTTTTGAGTTGGCTATAAAAATGATATGCTTTGAACACAGGCGACAAACTCGGGAAAGTGGTGCACATAATCCAGAGCAGAGAGCCGTCCCTGCGCGACTCCAACCCAGACGAAATAGAAATAGATTTCGAGACCCTCAAGCCATCTACACTTCGAGAACTGGAAAGCTATGTGGCGTCATGTCTTCGAAAAAAGACACGTAAGCCGCATTGTGAGTCAAGCCGACATTGTTTACCTATGTTGATGTATCCTTATGTTAAGATTCCATGTTGTTCGTAATTGTGTTTTATTTTTTGATGTTGTGTTATTTTTCATCTTCCACGTTTTATACCTTGTTATTTCAATAGGCGAATAATGTTGGTGTGACTATTCTTTTTTTTTTCTTTTTTTCTTAGTTAATTGTATTTAACCCTTTTAATTTTACCTTGCTTCGTTTTTAACATCAATGAAATCATAACATGCTCATAAAAGTATTAGGCAGCAACTTAAATCTACAGCAGTTAATTTGTGGCTCCATACGTGAAAATGTAGCTAACTAACTGAACAATAATTTAATCGTCTTTCTTTCACTGACAGCAGGTATATTTTTATTAGCATGCAAAATAAAACAGCTGAATTAAAATAAATGTTTTGCATGGAATCTGTATATATAAAAGGTAAGTTTAAAATGAAGATAAAATAAAGAGCTTCTTCTTTCAGATCGTAAAGTTTCTGGTAAATCCAAAGATGAACAAATGGCAGAGAAAAAGCAGGAGCTGGAAAAGCGACTGCAAGACGTGTCGGGACAATTAGGAACAACTAAAAAACAACAAGTGAAAAAAGGTAAGAATATTTATAAAGCTACCTTGGCAATGTCGCTAGATGGCGTTAGTACCGTGAGGTTTTTTTGAGGTTACGGTCTTGCTTGCAATTATTATTGGCTATATGATATTTCGCCTGTATTTTAGCCCTCATTGTACCTACAGATGAGACAATGCTTAAAGATACTGCATTCTCGGAATCCTCAAAGAAACTAAAGTTTAGAGATTTAAATTGTATTTTGTAATTCGATCCAATTTATGAAAAGTGTAAACAAAGACGCCATTTATCCGACCACAGACATTCAATGATGTGAAAACCTAGAACCTATTGCAAAATAATGAATCCCTTCAGTAAATCGGTTAATTTATTAATTGAATAGATCAAAGTATTTTTGTCTATTTTATTATTTACAATACTTGATTTCATTCGAAAGACTGTTTATTCAATTAAAAAAGCAGTAACTATTTATTAATTTTAAGGAAAGTAAATAAAAATCGCTTATTCATCCGCGCATTAATGGATTTTTAAAATGTCAAATTTTCCACCATCTCTACGCTAGTCTATGCTTCTACAGATTATACACATGCTTCAATCAAGAAACAACGTCAGATTTTGACGAAGATTTTTGAAATGAAAAATAAATATTGAAATCAAGTGTATTTTGGTGAAAAAAGTGATTAAACATCTAGTTAAAAGACACGAATTATAGAGAATGTGTTATTGATTCTATCCAGTGAGTGTTTATACGAGAATTTTGATGAAATCGGTTTGTTTACACTTTTAATAAATTGGATAGGCATAAAATATAATTTATGCTTTTATCACTACACTATATAATTTAATAATCGATTTGGCCGGTTTAGTTTGAATTAATTGAAGAATCCAAGTAGTTTCAGTCTTCGCACAGGACATACACATGTTTCAATCAAGAAATAACGTCAGATTTTGACGAAGATTTTTGAAATGAAAAATAAATATTGAAATCAAGTGTATTTTGGTGAAAAAAGTGATTAAACATCTAGTTAAAAGACAGAAATTATAGAGAATGTGTTATTGATTCTATCCAGTGAGTGTTTATACAAGAATTTTGATGAAATCGGTTTGTTTACACTTTTAATAAATTGGATAGGCATAAAATATAATTTATGCTTTTATCACTACACTATATAATTTACTAATCGATTTGGCCGGTTTAGTTTGAATTAATTGAAGAATCCAAGTAGTTTCAAAGTATTCGCACAGGACAGTTGAACATGCCTAAATTGTATTGTTTATTTGCAGAAGGGTCGAAGGAGGCCCTGGCCGGCGGCGGCGGCGGCGGCATGTCCTCGTCGTCCAGCTCTTCCGACTCGTCCAATTCTTCGTCCAGTACCGACACAAGCTCCTCCGACACCAGCGACAGCGAAGCAGGTTAGATCTCAACGCGGTGCCGCGCATATACCACTCCGACCCACATGCATACCAGTTCTGGACAAACATCAGACTCCACCAACTCTGACGACTCACAACACGCTTTTCAAGTAGCATACGAAACGTTCGCGTTCGATGTTGTTAAATGGCGCAAATTGTTTTCTTAGTACGTAATAATTAATAATGAGTTTAATTTATTTCTGGTCCAGCAAAAAAAAATTGATCCATGAATGCAGTTATGATGGATGAATTTGAAATAATGTTCTATTTTTTTGTAAAAAAGAAGTACGAGCGTCGTTACTTTACTATTCGTGTAGTAAATCATCATAAAGTTTGAACATGTATAAAATACAAAATACTATGTATATATTATCTGATTTATCTTATTCCTGTGAAACTAAACACAGCAATAATTATTAATTAATATTGCGTGCCATTTTCCTAAATTATTTTTAGCTATTAATTTGAGTTTTATAGAACTGGGATGTATGCTCATAACGGAGTTTCCGCAATGCTCGGTGTCGATTACAAAACTAGTATGTGACATGCTGCGACTGATTTGGAAGCGCTGGTCGCGCTCTCGCGCGCACGGTGCGTTATTATCGCGAGGGCCCCGGGCCGGGCTTCGGCGCGTGTCACATCAAAGGCGGGCCCTCATTCACTCACTGTCCGAAGTCAGTTTGCGAAGTTAGCGTTAAAAAACATTTGTTTATCTAAATGCAGATAAAGTAAATTGCACTGAGTTAGTACCTTTTCGTACTAAATAAAAACATGTAAATTGCAGTTTTAATGTTAGACTCTATTGATACTTGCATTTAATTAAGAGATATTTCACTACGTAAGGGTTCTTCATAATGCTCGACATCTTTTATTACTAATATTAAATATTGTTTTGATGGAACTTCTCGGTGACATGGTTTTTTACCTTTGCCAGTATTCTGTAAAGTGAACGACTGTTCTTGTCTACACTATATCATTTTTGATGTGCAGCGTGGCAGTTAATCCAATTAATGTTTTCTAGTCTGTATTGATGTTCGCGACAGAATGAATGACAAGGAGACAGCTGTGTTGCCCGCGGTCTGAATGAGATATATTCCCACTTAATATTTAATTCACAGACATTATTTAGGACACTTCATAGTAAAGTCTTTTCTCCTTTACATTTTGTAAGTTTTATTTATTTAAGATTTCACAGTAAGAATATCTTGTAATTTATTGTAGTGAAACTTTTTATTGTGGCAATCGTATTTTTTTCTCAAATTGTGTTAGTTTCGATCAGAGATAAAATATTAAGCGTCCATTTAATATGATTGATTGAAAAGTGTGAATGAGTCATTTGTTAGGCCGAACAAGTGATTGTACATTTTTTATATGGTTTGCTACTGATTTTTACGATGCGTGCCGATTTAGTTAAAACGTGTAAATGAAGTTTATTCAGACTTAACCCTCGAGTAGAGTATGAGCGGCCAAAGTAAAATTATGAACAAATAATATTCAATGGGGCTAATCTAAAGAAAATCCTTAGTGAATTAGTCTTAAAACGGGAGATATAAGTGCATAGTGTGATCGGATCTATGGCAATATTTGTTTGTAGATCCTGACCCTTTGAGTAAATCTTTCATTATTATGTTTTGCGTTGTGAGTGAAGAGCGAGTGTGAATGCTGTGAAAGTTTTGAGAATAACTTTTTTTACTGTGATAACGTAGAGGGATACCACCTAAAGTTTTGATTCAATCTGAACAATTCGAATCCGAAATCTGCCCTGTAAAAGAAAATACAGTAGTTGTGAGGAGGAGAAGCCAGCTTGGGTGTTCGCACGTTCCTTGTCACTTGTGCCGGTAAGAAACTATTTTTCTTTGGTTGGCTTTCATAAACCAATAGGAAATACCTTTTCACATTAATATTTTTAACTATGTCATGTCCTCAAGTGCGGTGTTATTTCATTTGCATCCTTAAATTATCGATCTCTCGTTATTATAAATTCTTATTGGAAACTTCAGATCTCATGGTACTAATTGCTTTTGAGTGTGAAATTAAAACCAATCGTAATCGATGCGCTCGTAGGAGGGTCACGTAAGCAATGTCGATGGAGGGAAGGAGGGGATTATGTCATGCCATGTTGGAATAGCGAGTACGTCCGCGTCCATCCGAGCACGCAGCAGCAGGAGCGACGCGCGGCGCGGCGGTACCCACTAATGCAAACAATTGTGTAAGGACGGATACCAACTAGCAAGCAACAAACAATCACAGACAAACTGTTGTTAAGATACAGCCCTGCCTTCACTTGCCTTGCCTCGCCCTGCCTTGTTGAACTTACTATCTATTTGTACAACGAGGATGTAACTGACATGTTCTAGTTAAAAATTTTGATTGAAAAGGTATGTTTTATTGGTTTAGTGCTTGATACCTACATTTCGATGCTTCACACACATTCTGAATTTGGCGAGTGAGCTACGTTGATTACCCACAAAACAAAATTACTAGCACCAAAAGCTGGCCTCTTTCCTTCACAAATTGTTTGCATACATGTTAACTATTGGATATTCTAGATTTAGCCATATCTATTATTTATGTATAGCTTACATAATGTCAGATGTAAAAGTGTAAAGAACAGACTAACAGTTAAATTGCAAATGTATTTAAGGCGGCTGAACTACTGGACTTAAAATATATATCAAATACATTATTGTGAATAAAACTGTTAGTTAAATTTAATAACCATAACATTGTGAGGAGGGAGGAGATGGTCTCTAAAATATTTTTTCGTAAAGCTATTTACAGGTACTTCACAATACAAATTAAACTTATTCAAATTAATTTAAGCAACCGATTTAAAACAACAGATTGTTTAATTTAGTTTGATTTATTTGATTCGTAGTTGTGATTGCAATATAATATGTGTAGTAGATTTTTTGAAGATACAGTCGAAAAAATACGAAGAATTCTATTTATAGGTATCTATTAGCACGTTAATGATAATATTAATCATTCTCAGTTGTCTTAAATTGTCTTTAGAGTATCAAGCAATATTTTAAAGGATCTAAACTGAGCAGTTATGAAATTAATGTTCAACTGTATTGTAACTGATGTATTGTTTATATATATGGCCTAAGAGTAAATATTTTAAAAGTATTTTAGGAACATCATCTTAACTTTAACCGATCACACAATGGGAACTCACAGCATAATTATATTGCTGTGGCCGCAGTACACTAGCTTTTGTCGCTAACATATATCAAGTTCAGAGAGTAACCAGTAACGCAAATAGTCTAGAAGGGATTAATAAGCACCCTTCAAAGTGAGAAGCCGGGTTTGCGTTAAGCGCTAGTGTACTAGGTCCTCTTATCTTAGTATTTGTGTGGTTTGTTAGGTATTATTCGCGGGGTAAAGTAATCAAGCAGCTCCGCACGCCTCTCAGTTCGGTCTGATCGCTGCACAGAGTTCAAGTACACACTTAGATTATCCACATAGCGCCTATTGGTTCCTGTACCCCACGGTTTTTATTATTATTAACAGAGTAGTTAACTTGTTCGACTGTATTGGATTCTAGGCTTCTGTTTTTTTATTAAGTGATCGCTTATCGAAACTTGGCAGATTTATTTACATTCCTGATGAGTTTTTAGAAAATCTGGCAATTTGTGCATTTTTTAAGTTTTTTTTTGGCAAGTACAATTTGCTGGTTGCTTTGAGATCCTATTGTAAGTTAGCGTATAGTGATATTTTTAAACCTTTTTAGAGTTCCTTCCTTGCCGAATCGGCAGAGAAAGAGCACGAACAAAATACGAGTGTATTGTATACTGTTGGATATGTCATTAAGCAATATTTGTCAAATGTTTGTATAAATGTTCACGGCAAGTTCCTTTGCCTCATTAGCTTGAAATTGTGTTAAGACAGTGGAATTATTCACAGTGGTACAATTAGTTACTTCAACGCAACACATAGATGTAATATGAAGTAGAAACAAAACGGTGCGCACTGGAACACTGTAAAATGTTATTATTTATAAGTTTTATTTATCCATCGAAATTACTCTAAAATTCACTAGACACTAAGAATGAGTGGAAAAACATTGTATATATTTCAATATATATAACTAAATTTTAAGTAAATCTTTTAAGTAACTTACGATGCATTTTATTTTTACCACCCTGAGATCTGAAGTTTCACCAATAAGAAATTGATAGCGTTAATCGGTCCGTGTATGTTTTATTAAATTAATTTGAAATATAAATATTTTTGAACACATTTTATATAAACAAATCTATTAACCGTATATGGTAATTTGGTTTTTAATTTAAACAAAGCTGCAAAAGAGGCTGTTTTAACCAGGTTTGTCCGTATCTTACGTGTTGTCTTATGTTTTTATATTTATTGCGTTTAGGGGCTGTTTCACCATCCATTGATTAGTGTTAACTGACGGTTAAATGTGATGTCTCCGTCTATTCGAGCAAAACCAATCGGTATCACATTTAACCGTCAGTTAGCATTAGCACTTATCAATGGATGGTGAAACAGCCCCTAAATCCTTCTTTCTCTGTAGTAGTCGATCTCTGCAATACTTTCTCAAACTGAGTGGGACTCCACAATATGTTCTAAGAATTACTATATGTGTAAAAAGTGCAAAGAACTGGAATTTTAGTATGTGAAACAGGTACTTGAGAGACTAAGACGTGTTTCATTGTTTTATCGTTACATCGCACATTTTCTCTCGACGTTAGGTTGAGTGAGCCCACTTTCGTTATTAGGTTGATTTACCCAGATATGACAGTGAACTGCAAATACCCCTTTACACTTCACTCCATGTTTTACTTACTGTCTAACTGTCTACTCCGATATATTGGGTTTTTTTTTACTTTTACCCAATACACATTCTATTAGCAACTGCAACGTAAACGCAACTGCCGACTGCTCAGTTATTTTTATCTCAGTCAGCGTGCAGTTGTGCCGACTGCAATAGGACTGTAATAATGACAAAGTATGGGCAGTTCGCAGATGGATTGCAGTCAGTCTGTACTGGCCCTTAAGAACGTCCAAATGTGTCGATAAATTAGTAAGTTATTTATCTCTGCCCGGGCAGACTCAATCAAATGAATATTACGATATTAATCAGATATACGTTATTGGTCTGATCTGATGCAATTTTGGTATGATTCATAAAGCGTCCCTTATGAGTACCGTATTAACCAGATCCACAACAAGAGGGCAGTGTGCAGTCTAACTTTAACTATAAACCTTCGAGTTAAATTGCTAACCTCGGGTTAAGTATTGTCAAAATGTATGGCACTGTCAATCTTATAATCCTAGTCTTAGGATTTCGTTCTTTAACGCATTCACTGCCACCGACGCATATTATGCGTTTTCAGAACTTCACCCATTGGCGCTGTCATAATTATTCATACGCTGTCATGTCACATGACGTGCGTCGGTGGCACCTGTGGAAGTCAGGTGGCAGTGAATGCGTTAACTAAAGACCGTGTACCCTGAAAGACTTTATTTAGAAGCAAAGACGAAATATTATTTGAACGAAATTAGATGTGATGTGACAATCGAAGTGTCCAACGTAGGAGATATCTGGAAGGTAGGTTAATAAATTATCTGAGGATCAACGATTTTGGATAACTTGAACGAACCGGACCAAAATCGCATCATATCTAAAATCTACCTACTATTTGAGTGGTTTCGTCATATCCTAAAGTGTCTGAAGATCTACTATAGTATCTAGGGTGAACTGTTTAGATGGGTCAATCAGCTACCTGTATGAAATAGAGGGGTCTATCGGAATATCGGAATGCATAATATCCAAAGCCCGTAGTGCCGATGACATCAATTTGACCTGACGCTGCATATAGTGTTTCGTCATAAGTTATAATTTGTCAACCTGTCAAATAATCAGTACAGGAAGTCTTACGCATATTTTATAAAATCCCGGAATTTCAATTCAACTGCTGTATCTAATGACTTGCGCGTACAGATGTGCAAGTTGCGGAAAGTTTCCAAAAAGTTGGAAAAGTTCGCGGCAATTTCTGGAAATTTAAACAAGAAATTAAGGTAATTTAAATTTAAGAAACGGAAAGTTTCAATCTCCATACGAAATTGTAAGAACTTTCCGAAATTTTCCTATATGAAAAATTCCGCAATTTTGGAAAGTTTCCTTTGGCACATCAGTACTTTTACGCGTGCGAAGCCGCTAGTAAACACTAGTATAGGTAGGATTTGGATTGGTAAGGATTTTAAACATTTTTCATCACACTTGCTCGTAAACAGTGTCGAAACATGCAGGCTACCTTGGTTGCAACCCCCCAAATAAAACCCTCGACCTTAATGTGCTTGTCATGAAACCAGTGGTCGGTAAATGAGTCATTGCGCGTACAAAATTTCTTGTCATGAAGCCCAAGGTCGGTAAATGAGTCCGTGCCCGTACTGATGGTGCTGCGCATGGCGTAGCAGCAGGACCACATGCACACGCGGCTCAGGCACATGCTGAGGGAGGGGGAGGGCGGCGCTGCCAAGAGCGCAGCCTAAGGTATCGCCAATATTTGGAAGACTTATATTTTTTCTTTTAGAAATATAAAATTTTACTCGCAAATGTGATGAAAAACATTGTATGTCGCACGGGCGGTACTAGAATTACGAACATCGACTCATTAAAGCCCTCGTCTTCGACTTAGGGCTTCTAATAGGTCTTCTAAAATCGTTCGTAATTCCTGATTTACTGCCCTTAAGACAATGTACTATTACTTATCTATCATTGTAATACAAAATATTATAGATTATTGTATTTCAATACAGAACTGTAAATGTTTACATAGATAGTTTAATATTTAAGACAGCAATTGACATTGTTTTGTTTACGTTAAGTTCATACCTATCCAAACCAAGTATAGATACATGTCAAAATACATACATATAATTAAGTTCATACCTATCCAAACCAAGTATAGATACATGTCAAAATACATACATATACATATATACAGTCTCTGATCCAGAGTTCGATTTTAGTCGCACAACTGAGCTACTTTTGTTCTGCTACTCTAAAAAATATGAAGTTTTTTTTTTTTCATACAAATTAAATGTAATTTTCAATGCGATACAATACTAAATTAACGGCACATTGATATAAACTACTTAATTATAGAGATGTCAAATAAATGTCAAAAAATATTTCAAGGCCCCCGTACCATGAGACAGCAGAACACCGCCGTGTACGATACACTGATGTAACAATTAAACTTTGAGGATCAATAAATTATAAAAATTTAATTATGTAGCTGTTTCGTGAGTAGATTCGAACCATGAATTTGAAGCCCCATGGTCAGTGACGCCTGTATGTATATATATATATATACATATATTTTTATATATTAATATATGCACTTCATATAGCTTCGCACGCGTAAGTCATTAGATACAGCAGTTGAATTAAAATTCCGAGATTTGCAAAATTCCCATGGTATAATATTTGACAGGTTGATAAATGATTAATTATGACGAAATATTAATTGGAATGCAGCGTGACGTCAAATTTATGTCATCGGCACAAAAAGTATGGGCTCTGTTAATATCGTTTGTCCTAATTTTTAATTTCATAATAACTTTGGTCAGAATGATATTTTGCCATAATAACGTATGTCCTAACGTAAATGCCATAATATTGTTGAATCTTAATATTGAATATCCTAATGCTTATTTGCACTATTTTCTTAAGTCCTAATGATCATTTGTCCTAATTGTCACATATGCGATTGTCGAAAACACCCTATTTATAATGATTAACAATACTAAATGTTTCTCAATATTTAGTTTGTGAAAATTGTGAACCAAAAAACTTTTTTAAATTCAATTTACGAATTTTAATCAAGATGTTTATTAAAAGAGTAGGTACCTACTAAGTCTAATGAATTTTTCTTACATATTTTACAGATATGTCAGACATTTCTATTGATTTCAGTCAAAATAGTACAAGTAGGTTATTTTTTTCTAGTGCCGAATGTTCGGCATTTAAACTGAATTTCGGCCGAATGCCGAAGTTTGGTAAAACCGAATGTAAAACGAATTTCGGCCCATCCCTAAAAATAACGTTTAATCCTAATCTTGAATATCCTAATGAACTAAAAGAATTTCCTTGCTCACCCGCGACCTTACGATAGCTAAGCTTATGCAAAATATGCGTGTTCATGCAGTTCCTCCACCTCCACACTGTAAGAACACACACAAATCACGCAAACCCATCTATCACCACCACCAAACTACACTGACGCGTTTCGAACTCAACCAGAGCTCATCTTCAGAGTGACACAACCGTACACCATGCTACCAGTTGTTAGACTAACGAACCACAACTACCGTTTTAATTTGTCACTGTAACTCCCCAAGTACCCACGTATGTTTTATGAAACAAAACAAAACTACAATTTATAAAACATATAGAAAACAGTCAAATACCGTATTATGATCAGTAGGATGTAAGACAATTATGGCAAGGAATGTTATGTCAAAAGTGTTTATGGCAAACGTCTTATGGCATATGATTTTAGGACAAACGATATTATGCATTTCGAAGGTGACCCGAAATAGAAGTATTTGAAAGGTTTTTTCTTTCTATATGAACTGGTATACATTTTTTTTAATAGGAACACATTTGACGATGTGATTCCATACAACATATTTTTTACATATAGTTTTTGGGTTCACTTATATTGACTCATCTAAATGGTACATCTATAAATGAATTCTAAATGAGCTATATTTTTGAGCAATGTACTTACAATCAGTTTAGCACCTTATTTTGACTTATTTAAACAAAGGCGTGTCTTCCTTGAAGGATTGGAAAAGCTAAGTACGTTCACTAATACATCGATCCGTCGTACAGAATAAGTACGTACTTTAGTACGACGTTTGCATTTCGTAATCATTAATGTTTTTTACAGGAACCGGCCCGCGACGGTCGCCCAAAAAGAAGGCCAAGAAGACGCACCACCCGACGCCGCCAACGGTAAATACTAATCCATTTTTATTCATTACATCGTGCTCTTATTTAGTGATTAGTTAAAGAGTATATAAGTTTAATCGTTAAGGGGCGACTCGAGGTTTTCATCGATTTTTGTCAAGTTTTGAATCGTATCTCCTACTTTTGCAGTACAGATAGAATTATAAGTCAAACGGCTACCGGTTCTTCATGCACTATTTTATCTCCATTTTTGTCTACCGGATTTTGAAAAAAATGAATACTTAATTTTGTATGATTTTTTTAAACATTGTCAAAAAAACACTTATTTCGTATATCTCTTGACGTGAAAGATCTAACATATACGAAATCTACATATTTGGGTTCGTCTTTGACGTCTTTAAAAACATGTCGAGGTTTTCATTTAAAATAATTAATACAAAAATTATGGCCAGAATACCAGTTTTTTGGCCTAAAATTGTTCAACTTTGATGCCAAATATCTCGAAGACAATGAACTTTGAAGTAAATATGGGATACTATATTGCTTAAAGCAGTTGTTGTTAATATAATAAGCTATAAAAAAACATTAGAATACTAAGGAATTCAGATCGAAGGTCATTGGGGCATGGGATCGCCTTAAAGAAAATCTCGTCTGTATGTTACTTCTTCATGCTTAAACCGCAGGACCGATTTAGATGAAATTTGATATTGCGATAGTTACAAGAAAAAACATTTAGATAGTTACCACGGGATCGAGACAAACGAATTCTTAGCAGACGGAGTTTTGGTCCTGTCTTGACTGATCTGAAAAATTGAAATTGACAAAATTGTTGCATGGTGTGAAATAAAATAAGCTTTATTTCTTAGAAACTCGTTCCGCCTGTCACGACGGCTGGCAGCGTCGTGGTCGCGCCGGCGAGCGCGGGCGCCAGCGAACCTGAGATCAAGCCGGTGCCGGACGTGAAGCCGGCCCCGGAGGCGAAGCCGGCGCCGCCCGCCGATCTCAAGGAGCCCGCCGCGCCACCCGCGCGGACCGCGCCGCCTGCCCCCGCGCCCGCTGTCACCGCCGCGCCCGACTCGTCGCACTCTTCCCACTCGTCGCACGCCGCTCATGCGGCCCACGCGACCCACGCGCCGCCCGCGCGTGATGTGCCCGAGCTGAAGCAGCCCCCCAAGATTGAGCCTCGCAACGGGCTCGACAAGGCCGACACCTCGCACTACATCGACCCGATCGAGCGCACGCTCGCCAGCCTCGAGCGCACTCTCAAAGCCGACGTGCCGATGGACACCAGCGCCAGCGCCGCCGAGTCCTCCATGCGATTGGACAGCTTCCCCATGACCAAGCCGCAACTGATGGCCGACTCCGCGCACCAGAACCTGATGTCGCACCTCGGCGGCCACACTGATATGTCGCACGTGCCTGATCACATTAAGGCTGAAATGTATCCGCCGCACAACGGATTCCTCGAGAAGAGTCTGCCGCACGAGCGCGAGATGCTGCGCCCCGAGCTGAGCCTGGGTATGGGCGGGCTGGGCGCTCCGGCCGCCACGTCCATCTTCGACCCGGTGCCGCCCGCGCCGCTCTCCGTCATCGCGCAGGCGCACCACCACCTCCCCATCGCGCCGCACCTCGCGCCACCCCACAAGAAGGATGACGTCAAACCCCTCCTCACCCCTAAACCCATCGAGGATCTAATCGGTCTTCCGACTATGGTCTCTAACAATATGGAAAGAAACAAATACGAAATGGAAAAGAAGATGGAAGAATCAAAAAATAATTTCGCCCACGCATTCAAGCCCAAACAGGAACAGAATTTGAAGAATGCAAGCTCGTGGTCGTCTTTGGCACAAGCTGGCAGTCCACAAAGCATTCCCAATGTCAGCTCCAACAACCAAATCAAGCAGAAACCTGTAATGGACAGTTTCCAAGTAAGTATATTTAGGGGCTGTTTCCCCATCCATTGATTAGTGTTAAGTGACGGTTAAATGTGATGCCGTCTCTATTTGTTTTGTTCGAATAGACGGAGACGGCATCGCATTTAACCGTCACTTAACACTAATCAATGGATGGTGAAACAGCCCCTTAAACTATAAACAATTAATTGGACCTCCGCAAAATTAACGCCTGATTCAATAAATTAAATTTATTTGATCAGTACCTAGTTAGAATAATTTGAATAACTTCTGTGACTTTACAACCACATTAACTTACTTGTTTTCACAGGAATTTAAGAAGCAAGCGAGAGAGAAAATGAATCGTCAGAGGGCTCTAATTGAGCAACAGGAGCTTCGAAAAAAAGAGCAGGCCGAACGTGAGAGACAGCGGCAAGAGACAGAGAGGAGACATCCTGACGAAGACAAATTGAGGCAAGTATCTACTAAGGTGTTGCAGGCATCACTTCTTACACCTTTCCAACTGATTTCGTAAGAGTTGAGACCTATGGTAGTTGCGATGGATAGAACCACTCGCTACTGTTAGCGAATGCGAGCGATAATTTTTTTGTCAGATTCCCTGGTGGTCAATTATAGTCAACGGCCGTTATAAAGTCAATTCTGACACATTGCACAACTATGAAGTTTCTGAATATAAACAATATGAATCATAGACAGAAATGCAATGCTTACTTGTTGCGTGCGACAGATAAGTAAGTAAAGTATGGTTGACATAAAGAATAACCAGGAACTTCATAGTTGTGCAATGTGTCAGGATTGACTTCTTAGCGGCTGGGCACTATAGTATGATTTCTCTGACACGTAAAGACAGATATATTTATATTTCGTTTAAAAAAACCTGAATTTAAAAATTACGTTTTAAATGTAGACGCAGAGAATACGTCGACTGTGAGAAGTTAACGCGATTATAAATTGAGTGAGTTCGTCGGCTATGTTCTCGCCTCGCAGTTCAAAGTCATCCCAGTATACTAAAACTTTGTCCGTGATATGTAGAGATTAATTTAATAATTGGTCGCAGGGCAATGGCTGGAGTCCGTAAGGCGGAGTCCGGCGAGGTGACTTCGCCGTCGGTGTCGCCGGTGGCGCGCGCGTCCCCGCCCGCCGCCGCGGCCGCCGCCGCCGCCGGGGCCGCCTCCGCCGGGGACAAGCCCGCTGCCTCCGAGCGCGAGCGTCTGCGCCAGAGGGAGCAGGAGCGACGTCGTCGTGAAGCTGTTAGTACTACTGTTTATGTACACAAATATATGGCCTACCACTCTAAAGTTGATAATCGTTAGCACGTCATAAAACAATAATGCCAATAGACGTGTCTGTCAAGTTGAAAGTTCGAATTTATCGACATATTCATTTAATATGAACTTGTTTAAAAATTGATAGACTACTTATTTGGCTGCTGGTACAAGCTTTCACCCACAACGTACATATGTAGTTCCATATTAATCGATATGAAAATGTCACTCATTTAATATGTACAATAATTGTCTTTTCGGGTGCCGTCGTATTCCGATTGAGATGTGACTTTTCCCGGAAAAAATGCATTATTCACTATTATACCTAGTGCCACCCACGAAAACGCGTGATTTTTTCAAAATTAGACATTAATGACATTATAATAAGAACCACGGCACGCGTCATCGTGAATGACTCTACTTTTATCTGTAATTCATGTGAACCATCGGGTTTGAGTTGAAAAATATAGTGTATTTAGACAGCTCTTGCGATTTTAGTATTTTAATCCCGATCCATTAGGAATATCGTAATAAAAAGTAGCATGCTTTCATAAAACTAACAAACTTTTTTTTTGCAGATGGCTGGTCAGATTGACATGAATATGCAGAGTGATTTAATGGCCGCGTTTGAAGAATCTTTGTAATGTATGACGGATGAGCCAAATTCTTTAAAGCAAAATCGTTTGTACGCTCCAAGGATATTGTAAAATAATCCTTGAAACGATTTTTCTTCATCTGTGTCACTAGCGTGATTATGAATTTTTGTAAATAATTAATTATATTATTAGGGACGCAAAATCAATTGCTAACCCTGTCAGTCAATTCAATGTTTCAAAGCTGACAATGTCTATTGTACTTTCCGGAACGATTTTGATTTATAGAATCGTACAGTTAATACTGTGCTGACAATGCAATAAGTGTGCGGTGAAAGGACACCGAGTGAATTATAGTGGTCGTTTTGTGCGTGAAACTGTTGACTAACATGTGGTTAAGTGCTGTGAATAGATAAATACTTATATTAAATTAAACTGTTGTACCATCAATGTAGATTTCATGTGCGCAAGATACGGGCCTTTCTTATGAGGTTGCATTTCTTAATAATGACGTGTATCATATAAGTTAACATATAAGCCCTTAATAGTAAAACTCTCTTTACATTTGTAAGCCTATAATATTTATATTTTGTTCGAGAAGTGTCTTTTACCCTTCCATAATTAAATATTTGTAGTTGATACTAATATAGTAGTATTTCGATGAAATCAAATGATTTTCCTAAAGTAATTCATGTCATGAAGTATGCAGTGTATAAAGCCGCGAAATCTGTTATCTTCCATGTATGTTAAATCATGCAGTAATCTGTTATACATTGCATTGTATAGAGGCACGTGCGTGTGCGCGTCGCTGTGGGGTGCCACTGGCTGTGTCAAGTGAGTGGTTGTCGCTTTAACAGTTAACGTAATGAATCAGTTTTCAACACATGTGCTCAAAAAGAGGTTATTTACGTAGCTGCCGAGAGTGCGCGATTATTGTAACCGCGCACTATCACTTTTTGACTACCGACTTTTTATTTACTTGCGACCTTCGCCACTGTACGCCCTCAGTACAGCATATAGCACGGAGATTTCAAGTAAAATTTTATGTTGATTTATTTTACCAGTTATGCGCAGATTGCGCAGAAATAGATAAGTACTAAAAGAAATGAACTATTAAATACGCTTATTTTATTTGTCATTTTAATTTACTTGTATATTACGTTCTTTGGTTGTATACTGCTGGAAACCAATGTCACTTGATAAATTATAATTTTATAATATCAATTATGAGTAGCAAAGTCAGCCACGCCATTTTATAATGTTGCATTACTCATATTTTTTCGCAAATGTGTTGAAAATGTTGTATTTTGTTCGTGCGAAAAGGCCATTCCCAAGTTGTCCGTGTACAAGTCGCTCTCGCCGTTCGGCTCGTGCAACTAATTCTACTGTTTGTGGATGGCACCCTTTTCGCACTTGCATTATAACATTAAGTAACTTATATTGCTATCAATCGAGATGTGATGAATAAATTAGTTTTACTTTTTGTATTTAGTAGCAAATTAAAATTTCTGTTACATGTTCGATTTTCGATAAATATTTCTTAGTGTTGGTAGATTTTTATCAGTCTGAACTTGTTTGAAACCAGATCAAATGTCATACATTTGGTTTGAGAAATATATTTATTTTACATTGAAACATGCCTTTTTATGTTTGTAGATAGACTCTCCGGTAGCAAACTTTTTGTACTAAATAATATCCTAAATATTCTACATACCTACCTGCATAGCTAAGGTGTCAAGAATAATAATGATAATAATACGAACCCGAAACGCATTGTGTATTGATAAGCAATTTAGTTTGTCGTTTACTCATATCAAATGTAGATATGATCTAAAATATACATTCCATATTGTAACCTGTTGTTTAAATTCCTCTTGGGTGCAGCTTTTCTTTCATGTTAAAAAACTGGGCAGGATTTTGCTGAACAATTATCTTCTAACGACGACGGTACGGTGTTGGGTGCAAGTTAGTATTTTCCACTACCTGCTACCCGAGTCCATAGAGTGGCTAAACAGTATTTTTATTGATTTAACACGGGTATCGGGACCTGTTTCACCACTCTTTGATAAACTTTATGTGACAGATGTGGTGCTGTTTCTGTTTATTCGGACAAAACAGGAAATGGAGATGGCATCACAGATATCTGCCACATAAAATTTATCAACGAGTGGTGGAACAGGCTTTTATTTTGAACATAAAACTACTCATATTATTTTGAACAGGCCCTTATTGTCGCAACGGTGCCCCGTGAAAATCCAGTTCCATTCCTAACACGTTCACCCTTATCAAATCTACATTCGTAAGACTAGCATTTTATCCAGCTATCGAGTTAGGTGTAATACCGAGCAAAGCGAGTATCACGGTTCGATGTCACCAGGTAATATTTAAATATGAATTTCCAAGTCAAGCGCTTTCTTTAATTTTGATACATCGTTGTTCCTAGCCTATTTACGTGCTCAGGCCTCTCAAAATGAAAGGGTCAGCAAAGTAATTAAATATTCAATATTAAAAAATACGCTTAAAATTTTAATATCGAAGCATAGCGTTGCATATCGATATTACGTAGCGTAGGTAGTTGGAACTTATAAGGTGTAAATTAGATTCGCCGTCAAGCTTAGGATGTTATGGTTAAGCGGCGTTTCCACCAGAGATGTGCGAGGAATGTTTTTCATTAACCAATAGAAACGCTTCATTTACCTCGCATCGCTCCGCTCAGCTGTTTCCACCAGAGATGTGCTGTGCGAGGAAGTGTAAATGAAGCGTTTCTATTGGTTAATGAAGAACACATTCCTCGCACATTATTGGTGGAAACGCTGCTTTATGGTCCTGGCTCCACAATAGTGATGTAAAGAATATTCGCATTCGCCAACGATTAGGCGAACGTCTGGAAAGTGAAAATTAATTTAAACTAACCAAATAAATTACTTTTCTTTTGTTGTGGCATGTTGTTGTGTTGCGTTTAGTTGTATCTAAAAAATTAACTTGGTTTAAAAAATATATAATTATTAGTTTAACGATTAAAAAAATATAACAATCGTGTACCTTGTTAAAACCGTCCCATGTAAAACCATTACACATAGTGCAGATCGGCCATTCTCATTTTATCGTGCACCTGTCTTAATTACCGTACCACTTTTTTTGTCTTGCAAAAGCGACACGACACTACAACTGAGTGCATATCTAGAAAAAGGACGGCTGCCATTTACATTTATCTGTGCACACAAGTTACAATACCGTGTCACTAGTGCGGTAAAGAAGCGGTACGGTAATTAGACAGGTGCACGATAAAATGAGAATGGCCGAGGTACGCGGTACTTACTTCAATAAGCGGATTTGCTCTATCCCCACGATTTATTGGTCTGAAAAAGACAATCACCAAACCACTGCTGCGATTGCTGCTTCCTGATGGACCGGTCCAAGTTTGAGGACGACGCTATAGTCGGGCAAGTATATTTTTTTGTAAAGGGATATTATGTGTAAGTATGATGTAAGTACTTTACTTTTCTTCTTTATGATAATAAACTAGCTTTTACCCGCGGCTTCGCACGCGTAAACTATTCGGTCTGAAATTTTCGGGATTTACAAATTCCCCATTTATTTATATCGTGGTCTTCATTATCGAATAAAATTCAAGATAACAGTGCTAAAATTTCAAAAAATTCCCTATCCTTCAAATCATTTATTCAGTAATAGGCCGCAATACTTTTACAATCGTCTTTCGGTTTGTTAGTCCCAAATAAAATACTTAAAAATTACAGTAAGTATACAATTAAATTACAAATAATAATTACACGGATGTATAGTGTCCCTTAGATTCGTGGAAATATCGGGATAAAAAGTAGCGTATGTTTTATTCGTGCTACCTACATACCAAATTTCATGCCTTAGCCCAGCGGTTGTTATTTCGAGATTTTATCCCTATTGTCTTGCCTATGTGTTATTCCAGTCCAGCTACCTAGATACCAAATTTCTGGCTCAACAGTGGTTGTTGTTTCGAGATTTTATCCCTAGTTAAATAGTCAAAAGTCACTTAAGTGTTATTCCTGTTCAGTTTACATACAAATTTCATCTCTAAGCAGCATTTCGAGAAGGTATCCCGTAATATCGACAAAAAGTTGCTTATGTGTTATTTTGACATCCAACTATACATACAAATTTCATGACTCTAAACCAGCGGTTGTTATTTCGAGATTGTAAGTGGGAATATCGGTAAAAATTATGTGTTACAGGTCCAGCTACATACTAAAAATGGAGAGCGGTTGTTACTTCAAGATGTTATCCCTAGGTAGGAATATCGAGTCAAAAAGCCGTGTTATTTGCTAACTACTAATACCCATGACTCTTTATTTCGAGTGGTCGGAATAAAAAGTAAATGTGTTACAGATCCAGCTACCTACAACCATGGCTGCGGTTGCAAGATCCCTAGGTATCCGTGGGATGGACCGGTCCATGAGTTTGCCTAGGTTATTTCGAGATTTTTCGCTATATATCGGGCAAGTATGTTTTAATTTTATACTAAGCCAAATTTCATATCCGTGTTTAAGCGTGATGTATACTCACTTCACTTTTCTTTCTTTATGATAATAAATTAGGATTGACATTGTGGAGTGTGCTCCAATAGAAAGTTCTCCCTCCCAGGCAGGTGTTATACCTGGGAACCGAAGTCCGAAGGAATAGTATCTGAGTTGAGAAACTTCGAAAGCGCGATGCAGGATTGGGTTCGAGTTTCTACAGTTACTCATTAGATGGCGCTAGGAGTCGCTAAAACACAAGGAGCTTAGAAGTGTAAGTTTCTTGCTAAAACATCAATATCATAGTGTCCGACCGAACCGAACCTAGTGTTAGCAACCGAAATCACACAATAGATAATAGTACAAGTCCGAAATAGAGTTTTGAGAAACTTTATTCGAGATTTTTTCAATAGGTATACAGTTAGTGATTCTTTTGTAAATTAAATATTTACGTGCGATATTTTTGATTTCCGTTAACTTTCAGGGAACTTTCAACAGTTCAAATGAAGGTAATTTTTCCAAAACACTATTTGCATAACTCTTCAAAGAAAATAAAAAAACAGTGTAAAATGTTTTTCAATTATAACACTTTTTTGTATAACAAGTTTTTTTTTGTT